>NW_027505660.1:0-171162 GCF_021521415.1 Bidens hawaiensis | reverse complement strand
AACTAAGTATGAACGACTAATTTTCAGCGAAAGAATAAAAACACATCATAAACCGCCCCGGTCACTTTCAGTCATCTGGTTAATGGCTATCCTCATACTCTAAAGGTAGAAATGAGGACCAAACATATCCGAAGATATGTCCTTCAAACTGAAGCAACCGACATACTTCTAAGCGATAGTGACGTTTTTTTTAATTAAAAACGAGAAACACGGTTACTCGGGATTGATCATCCCATTTAGCTCAACAAGGTTTTGAAAACGATTTTTGTCAAACGCTTTAGTAAACAAATCAGCGAAATTATCTAACGAATCAACCTTTTCTAGCATTATTAATTTCTTCTCAGCACAATCCCGTATAAAATGATGACGTATGTCAATGTGTTTAGTTTTACTGTGCTTTACGGGATTGTTAGTTACTGAGATCGCTGCAGTGTTGTCAATGCAAATAGGAGTTTGAGTGAAATTCAGACCGTAATCGCGTAACTGCTGTTGTATCCAAAGAACCTGGGAGCAGCAGTTCGATGCTGCCATGTACTCTGCTTCACAGGTAGAGATGGCGACAGAGGTCTGCTTCTTGCACTGCCATGACACTAATCTGCCTCCAAGAAACTGGCATCCACCCGTTGTCGACTTCCGATTCTGATTGCATCCTCCATAGTCAGAATCCGTGTAAGTGACCAACTCCAAGTCTCCCCCTTTCGTGTACCACAACCCCAGCTTAGGCTTCCCTTTAAGATACCGCAATATCCTCTTCACTCCTTTCATGTGAGATTCCTTTGGGTTTGCCTGAAAACGAGCACAAAGACAAACTGCAAACATAATATCAGGTCTAGATGCGGTTAAATACATTAAAGAACCTATGATTGCCCGATATTGTGTGGGGTCCACTTCTGCATCACTGTCTGAGTCAGCACCCAGTTTGTGGTTGACGCAAACTGGAGTATCAAATGGTGTGCTGTCCTCCATCTTGAAGCGTTTGAGAACGTCTTGGACATATTTAGTCTGATGAATGAACATCCCATCTTTCTTCTGATCAACCTGCAATCCTAAAAAGAAAGTTAGTTCACCCATAGCACTCATTTCAAACCTCTTTTTCATGACGGCTTCAAACTCCTGACACATGGCTACTTTTGATGCAACAAAGATGATGTTGTCCACATAGACTTGAACCAGAAGAAGGTCTCTTCCTTTTCTCTTCACGAACAGTGTGCTATCGATCTTTCCCCTTTCAAACTCATTCTCAAACAGGTAATCGGATAGAGTTGCATACCAGGCACGAGGGGCCTGATGTAGCCCATATAGCGCTTTACTTAGCTTGTACACGTGATCAGGAAAGTCTGGGTCAGGAAAACCCGGAGGTTGCTCAACGTACACAACCTCATCGACTTTACCGTTAAGAAACACACTTTTCACGTCTAACTGGAACACCTTCATCTCCTTGTGTGCAGCAAATGCCAAAAACAGTCGAATCGCTTCCAATCTTGCCACGGGCGCAAACACTTCATTGTAGTCGATCCCCTCTTGCTGATTAAAACCTTTTACAACCAGCCTTGCCTTGTTCCTTATGATTATTCCTTTCTCATCTCTCTTACATTTGAAAACCCATTTGGTGCCAATCGCATGCACATTCTTCGGTTTTGCAACCAAATTCCATACCTCCATCTTCTTGAACTGGGCTAACTCTACTTGCATGGCTTCGACCCACGAGCTGTCCTTGAGAGCCATTTGATAGTTCTTTGGTTCAATCTGGCTGATGAAGCAGGTGTACAAGCATTCGTTAATGATGCCTGTATCTTTAATGCTTGTGTAAACACAAGTGTGCTCATTCAAGCTTCGTCTTGTTTGTACACCGTCGGACAGATCACCTATCACGTTCTCCAAAGGGTGATTTTTGTGAACACTCGTAGTCGGAACCGAACTGACTTGCTGATTGTCTTCCAGGTTCAAAGATAGTTCATCAATGGGTGATTGTTGTTGAGAGTGAAAAGGATTGAAGAATTCCTCTTCTGTAGAGGCAGCAGGGGTATCAACAGCATTTGACGAGGAAGGTTGACATTCATCGTACTGCGGTCGTTGCACAAAATTTTCTTCCTCATCATAAAGAATCTGCGTAGCTATTCTCTCATCAACTTCTGCACAATCCAAGTAAGGCAAATTAAAAGATTTAAAAAGCTTATCATAGTCGAAAGCCCCAGCGGGTCCCGTGCTTGTTTTTGGTGATTTGTAACTTGTGGTGTCAGAGTTACACACCACCTCAACCTTGCTGGTCGATAGATTAAAGACTCGTCTGTTGGGTGTCCCAACAACATATCCGACTAAAATACCTTCGTCGGCTATCTCACCAAATTTTGAGTTCGTCTTTAATATCGAACACGGGGACCCGAATAGTTCGAGACCATTCAAGTTAGGCTTTCTACCATGCATAAGTTCATAACATGTTTTATTCAATCTTTTAACAGTTAAAACTCGATTAAGGATATAATAGGCTGTTGCAACAGCTTCAGCCCAGAACACCACAGGAAGTTTAGAATCAGCCAGCATGGTTCTGGCTCCTTCAATTAGTGTTCTGTTCTTCCTCTCCACCACCCCATTTTGTTGCGGAGTATACGGAGCGCTGTACTGGTTCTCTATCCCTTTCTGTAAGCAGAATATCTCCATCTGATAGTTTCTGAACTCTGTCCCATTGTCACTCCTGATGTATTTAACCTTTCTCCCCATAATATTCTCAGCCTTGGTAATCAAGTTAATTACCAACTGAACCGTTTCATCCTTTGTCTTCAGGAAATATACCCAAGAATATCGAGAGAAATCATCAGTTATCACCAAGCAGTATGATGTTCCACCTAGGCTTTTTACATTCACGGGACCGAAGAGATCCATGTGAAGTAGGTCTAGGGTACTGACTATTGAATTAACCTTCTTGGTGTGATGAGATTTCTTGTGTTGTTTTCCCTTCTTGCACGATAGACATTGGTCTTCAAAGTTGAAATTTTTCAAGGGAACACCCAGCACCAGCCCATTCTTGACAATGTAGTTCATTTTTCGAAGATGAATATGCCCCATTCTTCGATGCCATAACTCGGACTCCGATTCAGTTGCTTTTGACAGAAGACATGATTCTTCTGTTGCCATCTCAGTCGACCTCATGTCCATAACATATGTATTCTTTTCCCTTGGAGCCTTCATTACTATCCATGCCTCTGGTATCTTGAAACCAGGATACAGTACGATCGCTTCATTTTTGGTAAAGTGCACAGTGTAATCTTTGTCACAGATCTGAGACACACTCAGCAGATTATGCTTCAGCTCTTCAACGAAATTCACCTTTTCTAACTTCATTTTACCATTAGTCACTGTTCCAATTCCAGTAATTTTACCACCACTCTCTCCAGCAAAACTTACTCTACCTCCCTGAACAGGTTTCCATTTGTGTAACAAATTCTTGTTACCCGTCATGTGCCGGGAACAGCCGCTATCCACAACCCATAGATTGTTTGCAGCCCTGTTCAACTGTTCCTGCATGATTAAAGTAAAGGATTAAAATCTGGGGACCCAAGACCTATTGGTCTTGGGTCGATTAAATCTGTTAAAAGGCATCCCGTACTTTGGCTGTCCAAAGTTAGTATTAGAATGATTTCTGTAAGTCCTAAAAGGATACCTTCTTGTAGATTGACTATGAGGCCATCCAAACCTTCGTGATTTAAATGAATTATAACTAATGATTTGGTTGTTAACAGGGAAAAACTGAGATCGATTTCTTTGAAAACCTGGATTAGTACAATATCTGAACTTTGATGAGTTTGCATTCTTACCATTATAGTAATTACTGTTAGCTCTATTCTCAGTTTTCGAAGGCTTCATACCTCTGAATCTCTGATTCAGAGGGCAATCAGCAATCAGGTGTCCTATTTGAATGCATCTGAAACAACTCCTGTGTTCAACTTTCGTCTCAACAGTTGTTTTAGACGTTGAGGTTGCATTACTGCCCGTTTGTCTAACATATGGTGGGACATACGGGTTTAGTGGAGAATTCTTTTCAGTTGGTTTATGTTCCTCTCCACGTTTTAGTAACACTGCCCCTTCTTTTGTCTCACTAGACTCGGATGTCTTGTCCGAATTTGATGAGACAGAACTAGGAACAGAAATCTTAACATTCGAAACAGGCTTACTCGTTTCGCTTTTACTAACTTCTGGATCTTTAATTGTAACTTTAACAGGAACTGTCTGACCAATTTTAACATCAACAGATTTCTGATTACTAGGATCATAAGTATAGTTATGATTATAAGGTGGTGGAACTTCAGAATATCCAATTCCTCCCCTTTTAACTGGGGAACGTTGATCACTTACGAGGTTGCGGAGGAATTTCTAAATTGCTCAAGCTTTCTATTTAGTTCCACCACTTTCACCTGGTAATCAGCTATCTGTTTATCCCTTTCAGCAATTAGTTTGGTTTTCTCTTCTAACACTTCATAGCTAAGATCAATTACTTGTATTTTTTCAGCTAGACTGGCTTTAAGACTTCTGATATCTTTCTCACTAGCTTTTATTTTTACCGTGTAACTGTTTTCTCTAGTTTTAGTGTAATAATGATCTTCTTTTACTGTTTTAAATTGAGCATCCAAACTAACAAACTGATCAGTTATTGTTTTCAATTGTTCAGACAGATTTTCACATTTTGTACAAGGGAGTTTAGAACTTACCTCAGAGAGCTGATCATTCACCTCTGCCATATAAGCTTGATCTTCTCTTGTCTCTCTGTTTTTTCCTTCAGTTTCGATGTTAACCAAGTTAGCCTGTTCGAACACTTCCTCAACTTGCAGATTCCAATTGTATTCCCCATTCTGTCTGGATATCATCGCCCTATTCTCGTTACTTCCCCCATTCGGTTGTGTTTGCCTGTTCTGACTACGTTCTACTCATTCATTTGTGCATTCTTTAGCAAAGTGTCCATTCTGTTGACAGTTATAACACCGAACCTTTGACTTATCAAACCCTGGTCTTTCGCCAACAAACTTTCTACCAGTTTTCTTCATAAACCTTTTGACTCTTCTTACTATCATCGCCATCTGCCACTGCAGATCCATCTCCTCCAGATCATCAGCATCGATCTGATCATAGTCTTCGTCTAAAGTTGCAGGGTCAACGATTTTACCTTTAATGTAATTTTCGTAAGAAGCAATGAAAGATGCATAGAGAGCAAACTGCTGTTCAGCAGATTTAACACTCATGGGCATCTGAGAGTAGTTGTTGTTCGGAACACTTGAGGAAAAACTTCCCTTTGTTGCTTGAGGTTTAGAAGCATTTGTTCCACCAGCTACGAAACACACATCACCATCCATGTTGAGAGTTACATGACCATCATGAGTTGAGTTAGAGCTCGAGTCTCCCTTTGAGTAGTAAGAAAATGATTCTGACTTCGAGCTTGAACTTGAATTAACTTTCGCACCATACATTCCCGGATCCTGAACCTGATCAGTTGGTGTCTCTTTTCGAACTATGTTAAGTTCAAAAGTTCATAGTTTATTGACTGCTATTTCCAAGTCAATGTTGGCAAACTCTTTATCTTCTCTCATCAAGACAGTGTACATTTCTCATTTCGGTGGGAGAGCATCAAGAAGTTTTCCTACGATCTCCTCTTCTTTGTAAACAATGGAATAATTGCTGAGTTCGGTCATCAGGTGATAATATCTTGTGATTATATCATCAAGTGACTCATTCTTCAAATGTTTGAACATTGAGAATTGGGTTTTGAGTAGCTTAATCTTGGATGCACGTATCCCCACATTACCTTCATATCGGTTTTCAAGCGCTTCCCATAGCTCTCTGGCGGTTTTATATTTCCTGAAGGTGTGAAGAATCTCTTGTGGAAGAGCCATTGTTATCGCAGCTTGAGCTTTGCTTTCAGCCTCATACATCTTCTTTTCTTCCTCTTCCATCTTGTTGTACTTCTTAATTTGTTCGCGACCCTCATACAAGTCCGTTGGTGGGATGTATCCATCTTGAATGCACACCCACTTCTTAGCATCTTGATATTTAACATATTGTTCAAACCGATCCTTCCAAGCCACGAAATCGGTACCCTTTAGCATTTTTGGGGCCATAGTTGCAGAGCCGGCCTCAACTTCCATTTTCACCAGTTCCGTAATGTTTATCGAAGTCATCGCTGGAAAAAAATACGAACAAACACTCAAAGAAACCCAAAATTAATTAATTTTTTTTATTCTGAACAGTACTGTAGGCGAAGTTAATGATAACTTCGCTTAAGTCTTAACTTCGCTGGATTACACAATTTCGTTGAAATTCTTAACTTCGCTTCTTCTCAACTTTGCCTGATTAGGCGAAGTTGTAGATAACTTCGCTTAAGTTAAGTGAACTTGTGAGGTTGGCGAAGTTATTAATAACTTCGCTTAAACTTATATCTTCGCCTAAACCCTACAAACAGTGGCGGCAACTTCGCCTGATGAACACAACGATTTTGCAGGTTTGATTTAGACGTATTGCGAGGTATATGAAGGTGTAATGGGTTGTTTTTGATGGTGGGAGAAGGATAGGACACGAAAACTCGGTATATTAACGTAAACTCATCCCGCGAATAGTCGAACGGAACGATTTCTACACCCGTGTGATAATCCCGAACCACACAATCACGAGCAAATGCTCTGATACCAATTGTAGGTTCCCAGCCGGATCTACACGGAAATATCTCGTTCTACGTAGGTGCGGAATCCCTACGTAAGACGATACGAGCGTAGAATCGATATACGTTAAACACAAGCAAACAGACGTTACAATTAACAAAGAACACGTTGTATTGCAATTAATAACATGTGATTCATCGATCACAATTACACGTACTGCAACGACAACTTCACAAATAACCCGTAGGCTAAACTATATATCAAACGACAACTTCGCCTAACATGTTTAGGCGAAGTTGTCACTAACTTCGCTTGTTCCACAAGTTCGCCTATATCAGGCGAACTTGTGAGACAAGTTCGCTTAAACATCAATACACATCCAAATAACACGATTACAGACACTAGATACTGAACTACTGACATCATGTACCAACAATGTTACTGGTTGACAGCTAATAATTCACAAAAGGACAAGGAGCATTTAAAACCCACTTTGAAAAGGTATAAAAGAGGGAGTTAGGCAAATTTTTCAACATTATTTCCCTCTCTCTCTCCTTCCACTGCAAATCCTTACTCTCAAAGAAACACACTTTACCTTATCTTTACACACTCTACCACTTCTGGATATATATTCCAAAGCAATCATTCCTTAAATAGATAAGGAATTTATAAGCTAAAAGACAAAACACTTTTCAAATTTCTCACTTTACCTGACATATAAAAGAAAAAGGCAGAAACAAAAGAACTTTATCTGCAATTTTGGCAGAAAAAATTGCAGATATGTACTTTACATTTGTCTTAACTCTCATTAAAAGAAGACCTGCATATGCTATTCAAAATTGAAACTTCACATTTCAAGAGTAACTTACATTTGTGTTTTGTGCAGATTTCTATATCATTCAAGACAACGGTTTGAATTGAAATATTATTTATACCTTAATTTTTTTTAATACTTACTTTGAGATCTAACTGATAATTGTGTGTTCATTGATACAACAGAAAATCAGGAATGGATCCAACTCCAAATAATTCCAATTCCTACAAACATCATCTTTCTGAAGAACTGAAGAAAACATTGCAACGAGTTCAAACCCTAATGTCTGAGGTTGAGAAGATCTCAGCTGCCCCAAACAGGGGACCGGAAATCACTGAATCAGGGGGAGAATTCGCTGAAGCTTCTCTCAGTTTATGAAAAGAACAGCTCAGATGATGAAACTGACAACATTCCAAAAAATGAAAAGAAAGAACTGAGAAAAGCAAGAAACTAAAAGGAAAAGAAATTGCTCTGGAGGATGATAAAATTCAGACTTTAAATTCTCAAAAGAAGAACACAATGGACTCAGAAATGAATGAATCTGAATCAGAAGCCAAAAGAGTCTATGTGCAAAGAATGACAGAAATTTATGACAGAGAATTTCTGAGTCAAATGATGTCTGATAAAGACTTTGAAGAACAAGAAAACTTGATGAAGCTGTTTGAAGATGAGAGAAAGCTAAGAGACGAAGTGAAGAATAATCAAAGAGAAGTCCCTCAAGAACTGATTGAAAAATGCTTGAATGATCAAGAAATTCCAAATGGTGTGGTAGTCTCTCTGCTCAAACTAATTAAGCAAGAAGAACCAGAGAAAGAGATAAAAGAGAAACTAGACACTGTCATTGACAAGATTTCAAAGGCTTTAAATGAAGAAAAGACTGTTCAAGACAAAATGAAAGATGAATTGGAAGAAGATATGAACATTCAAAAATTCTTGAGAAAATATGGTGGTAAACCAAAATTTTTTGTTAAAAATGGAATTCCTTTTGATTATGTAAAAGTCATGAAAAGAAAAGAGATTTTGAGCAACTTCAAGAAAATGAAAAGACAGCAGTTAAACATAAAAAAGGGAGCTGCCCAGTCTCTAGTTGGTAAGAACAAAGGAATATCCAAAAAGATGGTTGATCTATCAAGGATGACAATGAAGGGGAAATCCAAAGTAGAGAAATTCTGCAAACAGACAACATCCTTGCTCTCAAAACAGAACAGTACAAAGAAAAGGAAGATGTCTGTGACGACTCAAGAAAAATCAAAGCAGATGCACTTGAAGATGGATAAACCCTTTGTCGAGGTTGTAGTAAAATCCAAAAACCATTCAGTCAACCACAATGTTAGGCCAAGTGGAGTATTCTATGACTCCAGGACTGAACATCTGAATGTTATGATGGAAAATGGAGAGATTGTGAAGATCTTCTCTAAGAATGACTTCAGAAAATTCAATCTATGGCAATTATCTGTGATTGAAGCACTACATCTCTCATATTATAATGTAAGGCAAAGGCCTACAAGTGCTAAGCAATCAGAACTATTAAGATTCTTAAGAGAGCAGGAAAAGTTGGATTTTTCATGCCTAAACAAGCATCTCTAGATAACTAAAGAATCTTTGAATAGGCTTTGTTTTGTAATGTCTTCGGACAACTTTCTGATTATGTAATTGTGTTTATGTTATTTGAATATGTAATTTTTGATTTTTGATTTGATGTGTATTTATGCTGAGTGTAAGTAACCATAGAAATGTTTTGGGTCAGCTGAGGTGTTCCAATCTAGGGGGAGATTGTTGGGTCAAGAAATTGACCTAAGGGGAGATTGTTGAGTCAAAGATTTGACCTAAATGAAGTACATGGAAGATTGGAATCTTCTCAACCTTCTCTGAATTTGCTAAGTAATGGATCCGAGCACACCTTAGACCTCCGAGCAAGCTTTTATTTGGCCGAGTACGATATTTTTCCTACCGGGAAAGGTTTACTTCAAGTAGTCTTCTTAAGTGGATATCCGAGCAGGGTTTGCAAATTAGTGCATTGCCGAGTAAGGTACACTAGTTTATGTAAATCCGGGCAAGGTTCACTTTATCAAGCAAGTATGTTCTTCAGAGCCAAGTATATTACTCTTCCGAGTAAGGTTTGGTTCACCAAGTCCAAGAAGCCAAGTGATTGGAAGACCGGGCAAGGTGTTCATTAATAAGTATGATCCAAGTATGCTTGATAATCTAAAGGAATATCTCTAAGTAATATCGGGCAAGGTTCAGCTCAAGCAAGGAACAGTACTCCCGAGTACACTTTGCTAATAAGTTATTTTATAGCAAAGAGCTGAAATGGATCATTGAAGAACAAGGTTGCTCGTAAGGAGTTGTCGGGCAAAGTCTGGCAAATTCAAGAAGACTGAAGTCTACTCGCTGAGTATTTTACTTAGTGAAATACTCTTTAAGTAAAGTCTACCCGAAAACTGATCCCGAGCACACTTCTATGTTACCAAGTTATGAAGGATGGCCGAGCATACTCGGAAAGACAAGACTGATGCAAAGCCTACCCGGAAGACTTGTTTTACACTTAGTTTATTTTGAATATGTAATTTGAATATGTATGACTGTATTTAGGGTTTCAAGAAGGAATGACAGCTGTCCTAGGTTGGCAGGCCTATAAATAGAATGTTTAGGGCACGCCGCTAAACAGAGCACAATACGGATAAGACAGACACGTTAATTGAGAGAATATTGTGTGACGGCTGTCTTAGGATTCCTAGAAAACCCTAAATCGATTATCCTTTTGTATGATTAATATTATATAAATGGAAATCTTTTGAGTGAATCTTAAGTGTGCTTTCTACCTTTGATTATTCATTGCAACTATATGTTTGTTATTGATTCCGCCTTTAACAAACGGATATCTTTCTAAATATAGTAACCCGTCATTAACTCTCTTGTCGACACATCAATCTGTGTGAGTTATGACATGATTAATTAAGATCCTGCTGAAATCGAGGGGACCGACAAATGAGATTGTTTGTCGTCATGGTATACCTTTGAGTATTATATCTGACCGTGATGGTCGTTTCGTGTCTCATTTTTGGAATTTGATTCAAACCGCTTTGGGAACCTGTCTAGATCTTTGCACCACTTATCATCCTCAAACGGATGGTCGGTTTGAAAGAACCATTCAAACCCTTGAGGACATGCTAAAAACTTGTGTGCTTGATTTTGTGGTAATTGGGATACTCATCTTCCGCTGGTTGAGTTTTCATACAATAATAGTTATCATTCGAGCATCAAAATGGCTCCATTAGAAGCGCTCTATGGCCGTAAATGCCGTTCTCCTATTTGTTGGAACGAGATCGGTGAGACTCGGCTCACTGGACCCGAAATTGTACAAGATACCACTGACAAAATAGCTCAAATTCGTAATAATCTGCTTACTGCTAGAAGTCGTCAAAAGTCTTACGCTGATAAGCGACGAAGACCCTTGGAATTCGAAGTCGGCGACCTTGTCCTCCTTAAGGTTTCACCTTGGAAAGGAGTAGTCCGTTTTGGTATGAAGGGTAAACGAGCCCCCCCCCCCCCTTGTTGGTCCGTTCAAAATCCTTGAACTAATCAGAGATGTTGCTTATCACCTCGAGCTCCCTCAAGAGCTTCAAAGCCTCCATCCCATGTTTCATGTTTCAAACCTTTGAAGTGTCTAGCCGACGAGAACCATTATATCCCTCTCAACGAGGTACGTATCGTTAAGACAATGCACTTTGTTGAGAGACCGGTGGATATAGTGTATCGAATGGATAAGGAAACCAAGCGTAGCCGAATCCCTTTGGTCAAGGTTCGTTGGGAATCGAAGCGCAGTGCAGAAGTCACTTGGGAACGTGAAGACCAAATGAAGTCTAAGTATCCGCATCTTTTTGCTACGGATGTTCATTCCTATTTTCGGGACGAAATATCTTAAAAGTTGAGAATGCAGTGACATTCGTCAAATTCGATTTTGAATTTGTACTCGTTTTATTACCCGTTTGTAATCGGATCAGCGCATTTAATGAAACGTTGAGTTACTAATTATGTTATTCGGTTTTATCTTTATTTGCGCGTGACTCGTATTAAAATATTTATAATCGTTTAAAGTATCTATTAGTGCACTTATAACCCTTACAATATACTATTCACCACAATTGATCACCAAACCAATTTCGAGGGACCATGTTGCAAATAACAAAAAATGTATTTTTTTCCCTCTTCTTTCCCTTCTCACCGTCGCCAACATGCCCCCTTCCAGTTTTTGATTCAATTAACCCATAAACCGCGGAATTAGATCAATTAGGTGGAGCCTTATCATACACGCTCCTTCCTATTATAGTATAACGCGTAATTGACAGCTATAACAAATCAATTACGAACCATTTTCGTAAACTTTGAACGCGGCTGTTCTTGACCTTGTTAGCCTATAAATACGAGTCCAAAACTCAATAAAATTGCTCCACACCATCACCTCACTATCACGAAGCGAAACCCTAAGACAATTGCATCTAAGAAGTCGTTCTAAGTCTCGTTTTGTCACACCCGGCCCTGAGCGGCGGAAACAACCGGGCGCGCGCGAGTGGGGATTGATAATTAAGCACGGGCCATTGCAAACATTCAAAGTAAGATTTTCATTGCGCATGAAATGTTTAATACAAATACATTACATTGTTTAAAAATTACATAAAAACATCCAAGTATAAAAACTGTTGAAGATTTCCACGCCATATCCCCTTGCGCGGCGGGAACAACCACGCGCATCGAAGGGATAGAACTAAAATCTCTCAAAAAGCTAGTTTTAGATGTTCAGCGTGAGGTGCTCTAAGTGTGACTCCATGCGCTACCTAGTTATCTCCTGAAAGACACGTAAAAACATTTGAATCAGTATAAACTGGGTGAGTTCACAAGTTTTAGTAACTTGATAATTCGTATCCGTCATAGTCTTGATAAAAATCATTCTATATCATAATTCTGATAGCATCATTGAAACACATGCTTAGTAAAACATAGTTCTGATAACAATCTGATTAAATCGTCCCGCGGCTACGCGCGAACATTTCTGGGAACTGTGCTCGTCTGTGTAAGTGGCGCTGCCACTACGAGCGAAACAAGTAATACCGTCCCGCGGGTTACGCGCGAACGTTTCTGGGAAAACGTGCTCGTCCATGCAAAGTGGCGCTGCCACTACGGTTTAAATAATGTAATGCCGTCCCGCGGGTTACGCGCAGACGTTGTGCCGGAAAACAAGGCGCTCGTCCATGCAAAGAGGCGCGACCCCTACGAGCGGGCTCAATCCCGTAGTACTGCCCCATGACCATACTAGGCACTCGTCTATGCAAAGAGGTGCGACCCCTACGAGCGGGTGGATCAAACCAGCAGTCCCTACCCTTCGAGTTCCAATGGTAAAGTGATCACTTACTCGAATTCTGGCGCACATACATAGTAAACCATAGATAACCGTTTGCATTGCTCGTAAATATACCATAATGAAACATTATTTAAACCCATAATTACTTGCATTACTTGTAAGAGTATCATGATAAAACATAATTTAAGTACGTGTCCCTCGCCCCGAAAACAGTTTAAAAATAGTGAAAACGGTGAAAATAGGGGCTGTGAGACTCACCTGTGGTTCTTGTTAAGGGATTAATCGAGATTCGGGTTTTCTTGGTGTTGGCCTCGGAATTGAAGGTCTAGTAATAGGATCGGAAATGAAAACAACGGATGTTTGGGCGATGATTAGTGTAAGTTTGCAGTTCTTAAGAGAGAAGTTTGAAGTGTGTTTTGGGTGATAATTTAGGTTACATATTTATAGGCAAACTCAAGGGAACATAATCCCTTGCTTTAGGGGATTGTAATCTTTTCATATCTAGGTGTAATGATGATAAAGTATGGAAATTATTATTATTTATTTAAAAGTGGAGTAGTGGATAAAAGATTTTGATTTGATTTGGACAGGACATGCAGGTCTGTGGTTGGTGGGAGTAGGGTGGCTGACAGTTGACTTTTCATGTTACAGTGTGCTTTTTCAGGTACTTTTGTCAGTGTACAGTAAAAAGTGGAAAATCTCTGAAACACGCTACTGTTTCCTTTTGGGCGGGAGTAATCTCCTTACATCTTGGAGAATAGACTAAGTGTTCTGCGCGCATAACTTTGTGCGCATAGCTTTCTGCGTGAAGGACATTTCTTTGTTGCGGGTAGGTGCGTAACTTTCTCGCAGTCAGGGACATTGAGTTTCATTTGTAGATTCTCCAGGTGGTCTTGGTATTTCAACATAGTGATCAGTTATGTTGAAGTCAATTCCATCTTGGAGCTTCAGACAAACTAGCTCTCAATGTTCCCGCCATGCGGGGAGGTTAGTTCCCTTTCCGCACGCGCATAAACGATTTGGGATGCACCCGCCTTAGCATCATGCGAGACGGTCAATCCAATAGGCAACATTAAGTTATAGATACATAAAACCAATACACTTGCGCATGGCGCATATAACATGTGCCCACGCAGGTTCCTAACATGGTGCGCTCGCGCAGGGCGCACATAACATGCCCGCGCTGACTAACATGGCGCGCTCGCGCACGGCGCATATAACAAATGCCCGCGCTGATTCATACATGGCGCGCTCGCGCACGGCGCATATAACAAATGCCCGCGCTGATTCTTACATGGCGCGCTCAATATTTACAATCACCTAATTATTAGGTTGATTACTTAGTTTATAGGATTGGGAAATTACCGGGTGTCACACGTTTGATATCACGTTTTGGCCGAAACCCTAGCTTTTGGTTCTCCTTCACTCCTTCATCATATTAGGTAATTAATATATGGGTTGGGATCGGATTTGGGCGTTTGATAAAACCCCTCTGTCAATTTTAATCGACAAAGGGTATATAATCATCAATTGGGATCGATATGATTTAGGGTTTATAATATAATTGGGGGAAATCAGAACTACAATATATATATATATATATATATTCATTCTTGTGTTCTAACCAGATTAGTCACCAGCCCAGTTGGCTGGTGCACGTCTGTTAAAGCGTTGAACCGGCCTGGGGCGCGGGTTCGATTCCCCCAGGCCTGGTTTTTGTTGATTTTTTTTTGTATTAATTGTTTTAAACTTTTTTAATTATTAAGTACTTTACTATATTAAAACTAATATTGTTTACACTTGTTTAACAATCCAAACACCATTGAAACTCTTAAAAGAAACTCTCGTTAAAACGTTTTCGGATATATATATAATCAATTATAAATCTTTTTTTATTATAATAATAATAATAATAATAGTAATGGTGACTTTAAAGAAATATTTAAACTAATAAAATTTTCTTATACATGTGAACACTTTAACGATTCTCAAATCTATTATAAACCTACTTTTGTTTTATATTCATGTTTAGTTCGTTCTTTTCGTTTTAGATATTTATGTTGTTTATACCTTATAACTAAGACAAATTATCAGGACTTCTCGCGAAACCATCTAGTTGCTTTAATCATTACCATCTTCTCGTTACCGTATTCCCTATTCCAAGTGAGTTCTTCATAACCCCATTTTAACGCTTTTAATATTTTTGGGATTTAGCATGCCACAAGTTTTACCTTGTTAGTTATGTGCTTATTTATAAACCGATTCACAATTAGCGTACATGTTAATATTATTCTTGCATATTGTTTATGATTATACGTGAACTTGCTTGCAACGTGTTTACTATTCTTATGGTGGAAGTTACGCAAACACGTACACATACACATAGTGGGAGGGTCCGACGGGACGTACCTACGCCGTCTAACGATACGACTTCGATTGTTCGTAAGGTGGTTCTCATTTCTCCTATTACTACGGCCTCGTCTAAAGGAACAGGAGGAAGACATGAATTGATTTTCATTTACTTTACGCTTGAATATTTATTACATTACGAATGTTGAATCGTGACTTTCATATATATGTATACTCAAAAACTTAAGAAAACTCACCAACATAATTGTTGACAGATATATTATTTTCAACGTTCTACAGGTTGAATCGATGACATGCTAAGGATGAAGATCATTAGTATACCTTAGGATATTTGAATAAAGAACTTATTTATTTTTTTGATGAAGTGTTTCTTTTTATTTTTAATTATGAATAATTATGTACTTGTTACGTTATGAAATGAAATGATATAACTATTACCGGCTTAATAGTGTTACGATCTATGAATGATCTGTACGTTACACACTGGCATATTCCGCTTAAAGCCTGTGTGTTACACGTTAACTGGGGACGGTCAACAAACGATTCCGGGACATATCCGATAAATTCCGGCGCCACATACAGTATTCCGGCGCCAGAAAATGGGTTAAGAAGATGGAAGAAGAAGAAGAAGGGCGGCTGGAATTTTTAAAGTGTTTTAGGTTATAATATAACTTTAGGTTTAAACAATAAACCTTGATCTTTCAATTGTTTGCATCTAGTCCCTAAACTTTGTTAACGTTTACATAAATAGTATTAAATTAGGTTATGCATTTTAACATTTAACCCTCACTATCTAGACTAGCTTACATTTGATCCTCAACTTGTAATTTTATACATAAAATGTTTAAATGACATTATATATAGATAAAAATTATATATTTATTTATTTGTTATTAATAATTAATTACCTATGTAATATATATATATATATATATATATATATATATATATATATATATATATATATATATTATGTATTTATTGTCGTGCCCGTTTCTTGATTTTTAAGTTTTTCCGTTTCCCGTTCCCGTACCCGTTGTAACATTTGTCATTTTTCGGTTTAACTTGCATTTGTATTTGTATCAAAAACCTGACCCGTTTTGATCTTTCGAATTCGTCGTTATTAATAAAATGTTTGATTTTATGTTCGTTTATGTTTCACAAATGCCGGGTCAAGAAAACATCCTTTTCGGTACGTTAAAACACCTCTTTATGATGAAAAATGACTTAAAACAAACTTTAGGGACTATTATTGTCAATTATCAAAAGCTTGTTTGATCATATTAACCAATCACATGCATTTTGCCCCATATGAATAAACCATACTTCTACCATTATAAAAGCAATGTCCCATGCACCATTTTGGTTGCTCTTTCTTCTCCAAATTCTCTCTCAATTTAAGATCCAAGTATCCATTATTCAAGTTCTTATAGTTTGACTCTTCAAGGTCAAACTAATATTAATCCTTGTTTTCTAACTATTTATTGTACTTAAAGCTTGATGTTGCAACATATATATAATATACACCCCTTGTTTCCTTCGGCTTTCACTTATCCGGTCACGGTCAGTTGAAGTGTCGTGCTACAAGGCAAGGTTACATGGAGGACTAATATAGTTCTTGATAAATAATTTAAGTTATGCTTTAATTTTGTTTATGCTTATTAATATTGTTTAGTCCTTACTTACTTTTAGTTTCCAAATCATTTTTTTAATAGCTCAATGGTATTGGGTATGTGACCACCATTTTCGGTTTCATCCCGAGTCTAGAGCCGAACCAAAACCGAACTTTTGTTTAATACTTTATTATTAACATATTGTATGAAAGATTTGAGTATTATTATTTTTATGTTTATTTTAATGAGTTATATGGTAGTGGATTTTTAATGAGTTCTATGGTAGTGGATATGTGGCAACCATCCTTGGTTTCATTCCGAGTCAAGGACCGAACCGAAACCGAACTCTTATTTAAACACTATATTTTAACATGTATGTAAACTTGAGTATTATCATTTCTAAGTTATTTTAATAAAGTTCCATGGTATGGGTATGTGGTAACCATCCTCGGTTTTATTCCGAGTCAAGGATCGAACCAAGACCGAACTAAACCGAGTTCACTCGCTTAAGACACACTAGTGTGTTTTGAGCCACCGAATCTCATATTTTCTATAAAACTATTTTACAAATTAATTTTAAATTGTTTTCTCAAAACACTTGGTATGTTGGATCTAACTTGATCTTATAACAAGTTTGGACCGACAAAACCAAACACTCGCTTAACGGATGTTGAGGTTCTTCTTAATAGAACTACACTCTTGGTTAAGCTTCTTTTGATTTCATTGAGTTATCTCATAACATTTTGGAATCTCGGCTTCGAGCTTGACCAATTATCAAGACTCGAACCGACAAATCCGAACACTTGTAAAGTCTCATTTTGGTATCTATTTAACTTTGCAATATTGCAATTATACCTAAATATTTACTTAACAAATGTTAAGTAAAAACTAATAAATAGAATACCGAGACCCGACTTCGAGTAAACTTACTTTTCTAAAACCATTACTTCAATTCTTATGTATCTACACTTTAACTCTCAAACTTTAATTATTTATTTTACTTGTCAAATTATTTTACTTTAAAGCTTTTAAAACCATCTACTAACTCAAGATCCTTTTTAATCTAGGTCTTGCCCGTTGAACTTACCCTCCGTTTTATCGCAAACTATCCTTCAAGTTACTTATTTCATGTGTGTACTTTTTCATCCCCCCGTTTTCCATCTTACGTTTTAGGGGTGCCATTACATACTTATTCAAATTCAAATGATTTGTACTTGTGTCTCAAACCACAAACTCTTTAGTATATGTCACTTAAATAAATGCTCGCTTTGGTGTTATATGTTTTACATGATTACATGCTATATGTTTATTGCTTTAGGCGGATTGGCCTCTATGAAACTATTAATTATGATCATACGCTCCCCTAACTATTTTTGCTTAATTGCTAGTAGCACAGGGCAACTATTATCCGAGTATATTTGGTTGTTACCATATAGAAATGTGTCTCAAACTATTTTCTATTTGCATTATCTAAATTGTTGTTATTATTTATTGTTTCATATACGAGTTGTGGATTTCATCTATTATATACTTATTGTTTAAAACTATGAAAATTGCTCACCAACATTCGTGTTGACAAAGTTTATTTTATGCAATGTTACAGGTTTATTACTTGGTTGATTTTGAGACTTGAAGAATTATTATCTTGTGGCCGTTTAGGTTATTAGACATAAATGAACAATTTATTTGTTTGACTATTTATTCGGTTATTTGTATGAACAAGTTTGTATTATTTGGTTGATTAAAAAAATTAGGAACACCAAAAATAAAAACTGAAAGATATAATAAGGTTCGCTTTTAAAATTCATTTTTGTAAAAAGAGTAATTAAGGGATAATTGTAGACATGATGTTCAAGTGATTCGGGTTCGATTTATGTCCACCATCTAGTTTTGGCGGTATTGGTGATGATTAGAGATTAGGCGAATAGGTGGAGACTGCTAGTTCTATCATTAAATTGAGCGGGTTTTACCTTACCGTATTGTTGTGCCTTCGGGCAAGCGTTCACGGGCGTTGGTCTTAGATGAGAGTTTTCCTCAGTTCAAATGTGATTGTATTCCGATGAAGTAAATTTCGTCAGTTGCCTGTTTAAAAGATTAATTAACCATTTTTTTATTAACTATAATTTTTTAACCATTAAAAAAATTAACAATAGATCATACATGAATTTAATAAGAAAAGGTCCAACTCTTGCCAAGACAACATCTTTTGATAACGATAGATTACTAATGACATGGATGTCAAAGGGAAATCACTATCACAGACTTGTTAAAACCATGAAATTGTTTAAATAAATTAATAAAATATTTGTATTCTTGCACATCATTATAGGACTAAAGTTATCTATCAAGTTAGATATCGATTAAAATATGAAATAATTAAAAATGATATGATATTATTGGCTCATGAAATAAAGAATTAAACTAAAATATTCCTAGAATAAGCCGGGGAAGGAAAGGCATCATGGAAGGCCGGGTCTATTAATGAAATCTTCAATAATCGACCTCACGTTAGTTATTATTATTATTATTATTATTATTATTATAGTAATCTAGGATGATATCTGAGAGAAATAATTTTGACATGTAATGAATATTATGCTATAGTTTTGAATTAACGTGTAAAATATTTATTAGTAACTTAACCATCATAACTGTTAACTGAATTAGAATTGTTATAACCATTAACCGAATCATAACCATCATAACTAAATTGATTATAACCGATAACCGACATAATTGGTGGATCGGTTTAATGAACTTTCGAAAACCGTCAAATATGGGTCGGTTTTGGTTAAAGATACTTTCAAACCCGTCATAATCGAACCGGCCCATTTATTTAACCAACAATATATTTGGGATTAACTTTCATCAAAACAAATTTTCAGATTATACCATTTTTATGTTTTCGGTTCAATAGTTGTTATCGAATTAACTTGATTTTCATTGTTGGGTTATGTTTTGCCGTTTTTTTAATATTTGGTATAAATATTATGAATTATATATTTTGCTGGATTATGTCATTTTGTTTTTTAATATTTGGTTTCAAACTTTAAGACATAATTACATTGTTTTGATTACGGTTAACCGACTCGCTATAATCTTCAAAACTGATTAACTGAAACCGTTATAATGGGCCAACTATGATTATGGTTATCAATTGGCCAACATGTCAGTTATGGTTATAGGGTTGACCCAAAACCTCTCAAAACTGACCCATGCACACCCTGGTGTAAAATGTGAGAGCCACTCAAGTAACTAAGTAATTAGTTAATTACTATTACATTACTTTAAAAACTCTAGCATGATATTAATTACACGTGATATGCATTGATGATGCATGTTTGGCACTCCTTAATCACATATATGATAAAGTCATAAGCAAACCTACATATATTTAATTTTTGAATTTCATAAATATAAGTGACACATAATACTTTCCAGAAAAAAATGTAAAAAATCTAATTGGTTGATATTGGTTCTAATGGTTCGAACATGGAGTGTAATTGCAGGTCGACTACTTATGTTGACATCAACTCTGAAGTAGCTGAAATGGAACATGGGAAGGCCCCCCTCATTATGTTTGTTCATGTATGCATTATCCTCAAGAACAACACTTTAATAGTTTTCATTGTATTCCCCTTTACGTCTATGGCACCTCACACAATGGCTACAACTATATCTATTATGCATTTTCCGATTGGGGAGGTTGTATGGATACTCCAAGATTTATCTTTGGTATCATATGTTCTTACGAAGTAATTTTTGATGGTCTTCTAAGCATCATGATATTGTATGTTGTTAAACATTTTTATGGTCTTCTAAGTAACTTTTCATCTTTGGTACCATAAGTTGTTGACACAATGTAATGTACTTCTTCAACTTTTACTTTGATCGAAGGAATAATCGCCATTGCTTAATTTCATGACTTTCATGTTTTCTCAACTTGTCGATGTGTTGACGTTTCCAGTAAGCGATCACTATTTTTTTTTGTTATTGTTATACTTGTAGACACGAAATTATATTTGCAACGTTGAAAACAAAATATTGATTGTCCAATAGAAACAAATATTATAACAAATTCGTGTAAATTATTTTAAACAACAAAAAATATAAATAACAGCACGTCTCCAAAAAAAAATTCTTTTTCACAATAATAATAATAATAATCCTAAATATAGTAAGTATATCATAATTTAATCAGTGTCCCAAAATATCTTTACAAAGGGTAAACCACAATGTTCACCACAAATCCACACTATACCCACACCTTTTCGATACGATTTTTGACTTCTGAACAAGCCGGTCAACAGCCACGTCACACTTAACGGTAACCTTGATCTCCCACGTCTTAACGCCACCGATCTTAACTTTAACCGGCGCCTTCACCTTCAACTTTAACGGCACGCGTCTCTCCTTTTCCTGCTTCACCAGCCGAGCGTGCAAGTCACGCGCCAACACAATATTCGACCCTCTTAGCGCCGTTTGAACCACCGTCACGTTGTTAGCAGACTGCGTAAACGTCGGCAAGACGCCGTTGCATAAAATAACGTCACCGTAATGAATGGCAGCGGAGCTTCCTTTTCCGTTGTAATAGACCGTCAGCTTGTCGTTAGGGTTTTCGGATCTGATATTAACAGTTATCCTCGGCGATATCGGAGCCGATGACGTGAGGTTGACGCCGCCTACAGAGACGCTATCGATCGAGTATTTGAACCTCTCCGGGCGGAAAACTAGATATAAAACACCTCCGGCGACGGCGAGGAGGATTAGAAGAGTAAATGTGAGGATTAGCGAGTTTTTGAATCTTCTTAGAGTTTTCTGGCGGTAGATCTGGTCCTTGGGGACTGGGTGATGTAGGTGCCTTGCTGTGGTAGTAATGGCTTGTCGTCGGAGAGTGAGCATGATCTGCCATTGGAGAGTTGATTGGAATTGGAATGAAGGTGGAGGATTGCGGGGGTTAATAATATTAATAGGGGGTGTGTGTTTGAGGGTGGTGAGAAGGCATCAGTGTGGGATTAGCTGGTTTTGGGAAGACGGAAGTGTCACAGCGTGGCAAGTGGCGAACAACTAACGCGTTGTTTGTTTCAACTGCTAGCTCTTCAAACCAGTTTTATACCATTCCCTTTTTAACTTATCTCAATCACACTTACAAGCATGGTGACGAGTGACAGAGGAAGAAAAAGACATGACGCTGAAGGCAGGAACTTGGAAGACGTTCGGGGGGTTCAAAGGATTGCTTCAAACTACTACATCACCAACATTCCTGAAGATTGGAGCAGCAATAGGCTTCAAGTGCTAGGGAGGATTGCGGATGTTTTGTTGTATTCTAGAACCCTTTGGCCATACGATTGCTCCGATGATGATAAGAACATCTCCCATGGGAGGGCTTGTGTCCTTGTAAATCATTTTAGGTTCATTAATAATAAGAACTTTAACGTCAGATGGCAGGGGTCGTGCTTTTCAGTTTGGATTACGGAAGACTAGTGGTCTCCAATTTTTCGAGATGAGGTTTCAGATTCAGATTCAGATTCTGAAAAGAACTTTATGAGAAATGATGATATTTCCGAATCCTTGACTGGCGATGAGGACGACGCTGTATCTGAATCGGTTTTCTTTAACCGAAACGAGTTGCTTAAAGATGATGAACAGGAGAATGCTCTCACTTGGTGGATAACTTAGGTGTCACCGGAGATGGCAGAGCCTACGATTGGACTAGAAGATCCAAGTCTCATGGTACACATGAACAGTGAAACTGGGGATACCGAATGAGCAGTCCTCGGAAATTGGGGTTATGGAGTTTTCAAAGGATGACAATTCAGATGTCAGGAGCGTGCATGAAAAGTCAACTCCTGAAGGAAATGGGCCAAAACTCTTATTTAGTCAATGGTGGGGGTTTTATTCTACCTATCGGGCCTGAGGTGAATGGGCCGGTTATGGGTGGGCCTTCTCTAGCAAGATATTACGGGGTCTATTCCTGATCTTAATAATAATTTACCAATCTCATCTCTCTCAAGGCCAAGATCAAAAATCTCTAGCTTGAATTCTGGTTACTTACTCAATCGACGATGAGAGGTAGGCATATTTTGAGGGATTCGATTTTGAGGAGGGCTAGATCAGTCTCAGTTGGCTCCAAAAAATCACTCTCTGTTGTTTCGTCTTATGACTCACATGATTCGATAGGGGACGAAGTCATTAGCACTCTTCGAGTTGGCGAATCTGTTGGTTTTAATTTACAAGGAAATGAGGTTTTGATTAGGAATACAATTGTTGGTGAAGGTGTCCGTGGTGGGTTATTATGAATTTAATGTCTATAAATTGTAGAGGTGCAGGCGCTAGGGGCGTAGATAAATTGAAATGGATTCGGGGTTTGAGGAGGTATAACAATATTAACATGCTTTGCGGGCAAGAATCTCAGTTGGTTAACACGATTGATATTCCTTTTGATAAGCTTTGGGGGAACTCTCCTTTCGTTTCGACGGCTGTGGGGTCATATGGCAGATCAGGGGGTCTCTTTTGCGTTTGGGACCCTGCTTGTTTCACTCTAGTTCAAGAAATAAAGCATAGGAACTTCATTCTGCTTTCAGGTATGCGGGTGGGTTTAGAAGTTCGTTTAAATTTTGTGAATGTGTATGCACCTAAGGCGTCATCTGATAGGAAAATCCTTTGGGCTGAGCTTCTTAATTTGATGTCAAGCTTTGTCGGATGGTGGGTTTTTATGGGTGATTTTAATGAAACAAGGGTGAAGGAAGACAGATTACCGATCTCGGGTTGTGTTTCAGACATGGAGGCTTTTAATAGCTTCATATTGGCTGCCGGGCTTTCTGAATATAATATGGGAGGTCGTAGGTTCACATGGATGAGTGATGATGGATGTCATTTAAGCAAGATAGATCGGTTCCTGGTGTGTGGTAATTTTTTAGATAAGTGGCCTACGCGTTCGGTTACGGCTTTACCAAGAGAGCTTTCGGATCACTGTCCCTTAGTCTTTTCGACAAATATGCGGAGGTTCGGTCCGGTTCCCTTTAAATTCTTCAATTCTTGGTTGTCTTGTGGGGATTTGGAAGGGGTTGTTGTTAAATCTTGGTCAAGAGGCTGCCTTATTAGTTCCAAAGAATTGAATCTGATGTGGAAGCTTAAACAACTTAAGATTGACATAAAAGCTTGGAGATCTAGGTGCTATGCAGTTGAGGAAGTTGAGCTGAAGCTTTTGGCTAACATTATTAGTGATATTGAAAGTAAAGCAGAGATTGTTGTAATTTCTGATGTGGAAAGGGCGATTCGTGCTGATTCAAAAAAGAAGATTTGGGAGATAAATCTAAAAAAGAACTTGGACCTTCGTCAAAAAGCAAAGGTTAGATGGGGAGCGGAAGGTGATGAGAATAGCAAATTTTTTCACGGTATTGTTAATGGTAATCTAAAAAGGTCCATCATAAATGGTATCTCTCTTAATGGAATTTGGGAGACCGACGTAGACTTGGTTAAAAACGGTTAATTTAATTTCTTTGCTTCGAAGTTTGATGAGCAGAATTTTGATAGGCCTTGTCTTTTAGATTCTAACTTCAAGCAGCTCTCGGGATCAGATAGCTCTTGGTTGGAAAGATCATTCACCATGGCGGAGGTGAAAGATGCTGTGTGGGCGTGCGGTAATGAGAAATCTCCTGGCCCGGACGGATTTACGTTCAAATTTATAAAAGTTTTTTGGGATGTATTGTCTTCAGATTTCTTCGACTTCGTGAAAGAATTTGAACAGTTTGGTTTTAGGGAGAAAGGTTGTAACTCGGCGTTTATCTCTCATTCCAAAAAAGAAAGATCCGATGGCGTTCGGCGATTATCTTCCAATTAATTTGATTGGGTATATGTCCAAGGTAATCTCTAAACTTCTTGCATTAAGGCTAAAGAAAGTAATCTCTTTGCTGGTTGGTTGGAGATGAGCAAACTGCTTATGTAGAAGGCAGAAATATTCTTGATGGTCATTTACTCGTTAATGAAATAATTTCTTGGATTAATAGTTGCAAGAAAAAATGTATGTTGTTCAAAGTTGACTTTGATAAAGCCTTTGATTCTGTTAACTGGTGTTATCTAGACTCGGTATTGGAAAATATGGGTTTTGGTTCTAGATGGAGAATGTGGATTCAGTCCAGTCTTTCTTCGGGTCGCGCCTCGGTTTTGGTTAATGGTTCACCAACCTTGGAGTTTAACTTCAAGAGAGGTGTCAAACAAGGGGATCCTCTTGCTCCGTTTCTCTTCATAATAGCCATGGAGGGTCTTAATGTTGTCCTAAAGTCGGCAGTTCATCAACATTTGTTTAAAGGGATTCGGTTTCCAAAAAACGGTCCCGTCATCTCCCACGTAATGTATGCAGATGACGTCATGTTTATTGGAGATTGGAATGCTGGTGACATGGTGAATCTAGCAAGGCTTCTAAGGTGCTTTTATTTATCGTCTGGTCTAAAGGTGAATTTTTATAAAAGTAAGGTCTTTGGAGTTGGGGTTTCTGACTCCGAAATTGCCGCGATGGCTTCTATTATCCACTGTGAGGCTGGGTCTCTTCCGGTCAACTTTCTTGGCATGCCGGTTGGTGCTAATATGGGGTTATCAAAGCATTGGGATCCGGTTATCGATCGAATCAAGAAGAGACTCAACGGATGGAAGGCAAGTACTTTATCATTTGGTGGTAGACTTACTTTAGTTAAGGCGGTGTTAGGTACTCTCCCTCTCTATTATTTTTCTATGTTTCAAGCTCCGTCAAAAGTGGTGGCTGAGATTGAGAAAATAAGGAGGAAATTTTTGTGGGGTGGTACTCTTGTCAAAAAGAACATCAATTGGGTGGCATGGGATACAGGGGTTAAGCCTAAGAAATATGGTGGTTTAGGAGTCGGGTGTCTTAAAATGATGAACTTAGCGTTACTAGCCAAATGGTGGTGGAGATGGCGTATTGAAAAAGATTCTTTGTGGGTGAAAGGAGTTAACGCAATTCATTCCACTCGACTATATGTGGATGGTAAGATGGCGAGATCTTCCATATGTGGGTCGTGGCAGAAAATTTCTAGTATTGGGTATTATTTCTCTTCCTTGGGCATTGATTTGACTAGTTTGTTTGTTAGAAAAGTTGGGTTGGGAAATAACACAAAATTCTGGCTAGATGTGTGGATGGGCAGATTTGCTTTAAAAGATATCTTTCCGGAATTATTTAAGTTGGAGCATTTCAAAGGTTGCCTTGTGTGTGATAGAGTGGTTTTAAATGGGCCGGGGATGGTAGAAACAGTTTGGGCTTGGTCGATTTCTAGACTCTCTGCTGAGGTTCTCTTGGAGGTTGCTGATCTAGAGGAAATGGTGGTCCTGTATACGTTTCAATTGGGTAAGGTTGATAGTTGGAGTTGGTGTGGTGGGGAGTCAAATATTTTCTCAGTTCAGAGTTTGAGAAGTGTTATGACCGACAAGATTTACGACAGTGATTCTGTGGGCATATGCGAGTGGGAAAATTGGGTCCCTATTAAATTGAATTGTTTCGTTTGGAGACTGCTTTTAAATAGAATCCCGGTCGCGGTTAATTTAATTGTTAGAGGTATGACCTCGATATCCGAGGTTTGTCCTTGGTGTTCTTTGATAGCTGAATCATCCGTACATGTTTTCCTTGACTGTGCTCGGGCTAAAGAGGTTTGGAGGGATGTCTCTTTGTGGTGTGGTTGGGACTTGACCGGGTTCGAGTCGTTTGATGATCTTCTTCAGGTGCCGACTCAATTCGATTCAATGTTGGGTAAGAGGATTCTATCTGCAATTATATATACCTCCATATGGTATATTTGGAAGCGGAGGAATGCGAAGATCTTCAATAATAGATGTCTTCCGAAGGAGGTCGTTTTGGAAGATATCAAGATCAATCTGTTCGGGTGGATCAAATCAAGATCTATGCACAAACAGATTACTTGGGAGAACTGGAGTGTTAATCCTTTTTATCTTATTATGTTTTAGCTCGAGTGTGTTCGTTTGTTTAGATTTGTTTTTCTCTTTGATTGTGGTCTATACGTTCTCTCCAGCATCTAGCTGGTAACTTTCTTTTGTTCTATCTACATATGCTTTGTTGTTCAAAAAAAAAACTTATCTCAATCTCTATCTATTATCCACGTAATTACATTTAAAAAAACATAGTTTCTCTTTTATATATAATTAAATAACATTTTTTACGTCGTTATCATTTGCTTTTTATATTTTTTTCACTCACAACTACTTTCAAATATACGCCTTTAATGTATTATTATTTTAAATGTTATGATCGAAAATCTCATCATCGATGGTAAAATTATTCTACCGGTAGGATTTAAAATAACCAAACTAGTAACATAATCGATTTGAAAACCAATGAAATTAACCAATAATCGAATTAACGGAAAAGTTAGTATATGTTACTTTTGGTAACCTCAGTTAACCGAACCAAACCATTCCTCTTTTCATATACTTCATGTATGTATGCATCCGTTTCATGTATTTCTGGATAAAACTTTTAATTCGTATTTGATTTTGTTATTACTTAAATATGTGTGCTAATTTGTTCTTGTTTACTAAATAAATGACTTGCGTTTTCTAAAATTTGATCTATATGTGATGTTTGTTGTCTTCACATCCCCAAATCAGGTATTCAGTTTATACAACTTTCTTTGAATGAAAATTAACCAATCATAAATGAGACTTGTTGATTTAGGCTTGATTGGGTAGTCATTGTAGTTATTCATTATGAACGCATTTAGTTCGCTAATTTAATTATTGGTGGGTCTAACTCTCTCTCTCTCCTAATGTGATAAATTGAAAGAGAGACCTGACATGTAAATACGGAGAGGGGCTAAGAGTACGTTTAACACAACACTTAAGACATAATACATAAGCATTTAAACGGGTGATGGGTGATGCAATTCAAATAATATTATCGTATCCGTAAGTATATGTCTTTTTAAGTAAATCAAATCTGCGTAGATTATTATAAAGTTAAACGTAAAAATTAATATATTGGTATATAGATAACACCAAAAATTTTGAACTTAGTTAATACTAACACCCTATATTTCAGTGTGAATATTTAAATACTATACTTATAAGTTTATGTTAATGAGTGTGTACAATATAGGATAAATCGAGATTTGGGCAAATTGTGTTCTTGGCGGGTTTTGAACCATAAATATAATTTCTTGAAATACGAAGTAACTAAAGCCTAGAAACATCACATGTGTTGTGTATATCTTTTTAAAAATTTAATTGTTGTAAATATGTAGTCTAATTCAAGAATTTGAGTGTTGGTGTGTTGAGTATTGAATTAGCCAATTTGACCTAAATGGTAAATTTTAGTCATCGCTAATTAATTAGACGTAACCAACATACCAATTCAAATGTGTATAGATCAAAGACTTGATCAAACTAGGAAACTGAAAATTTTGTTTTCTTATCCAAATAAGACTTACATGTGACGTGTGTAACCTTTTCAAAAATTCATTAGTGGTGAATATGTAGTCTAATTCAAGAATTGTCAATTGAGTATTGGCAAAATTGACCCAATTTGACCTCAATGTTGATTTTAAATAGAAATTTTAATAATCACTAACCGATTAGAATTAACCAAAATAACTATTTAAATGTGTTTAGATCAAAGACTTGATCAAATCAGAAAACTAAAATATTTGTGTTTTGTACTCAAATTAAGCTCAATAGGCCAAAATGGTGTATAACTTGTACTTAATTATATATGGTTGGATTGTTAGAAGCCCATTGGAAGTGATCACGTGTGAATCTTACAAGTTTTGCACTTGACAGGTCAAGAAGTCTAAGCTCGATTCCAAGCGTTTGAGATGTCGTTTAATGGATAACTATTTCGTTCTTTAAAATAATATCTTAAAGAGTAGATCATGCGGGTTGTGTTTGAGTTTGGGGCCTGATTTCAACATATACATAATGAGTGCTTGCATAATACGATTTGGTTGGTGTAAAAGGAATACATTATGAAATTGAGGAATGGTGACTTTCTTTCATTTATATCAACGAACTTTATAACGGTGGAGTAATGAACTTCGGTACCTCAACTATGTTCTTAGTTTATCATGCTTGTATGTCGGCCCAATGGGACACGATGAGCCCAACAGTCAGCAAACTCTGGTCCAAACGAACACCTTTGCCATTTTAATTGATTGAATCAAATCTTTTATTTGACTTTCAAATTACATTTATCATTTTTCCTTTTTAGACATTACATCTAGGGAGGCGGCAATTGTTTATACGACTTGCACCCGGCATAAAAAAGAAAGAAGATTTTGGTCGACAACCTTGTCACTTTTATAGACTGGGTTATTTTGGGTTGACTTGTTTAACATGTTGACCCGTTAACACATTCAAGCATTTTAAATAAGGTATATGGTTTTAAATAATCCCAACTATCGGGTCGTTGTCGGTCTCAACTAACGTAACCTCGTATCATTTTTTCTACCAATGAACCCTGACTAACGAAATCCTAACGCCGTTAGTTTTTATGACGTAGCATGCTTGCGTGTAAAAAATTTGCTTATATGGCATATACATGGTGGTGTGCTTATGTGGTAGATTGCACTACCGTCACCACCATGGCAGCCACCACCACGGCCGCCATTAGGGTTGTGCGTGGTGCGATTTTAGACTAAAGCAAACCGAAAACCAAAACTTCGGTTTTGGTTTTTTCGGTTTCTGTTTTTTGGTTTTCGTTTTAGCTTCGGTGTGGTTTCGGTTTTTTCAGTTGAGCTTGAAAATTTTAGTCCGAAAAAAGAGTTTGGCAAAAATAATGAATTTAGGTATGAATCATTTTGTTAGTTGTTAACAAATTAATTATTATACATTAACCAAAAATATTTGAGTTGCGTATTTATTAAATTCTTATAAATTATTTGAAAAATAAATTTTGGAAATTCAATTCGTTTTTTTCGATTTTTATTAAATGCAAGCATGCCATGTCATTTAAAACTAACGACACTCGTATTTAGCTAGTAAGGGTTCGTTATTGGGAATAATTATAAAAGGTGTGAGTATCATCACCCATTTCATTAGTTTGGACCGACAGTGACCAAAAAGTGGTAGTTGATATTATTTAAACCAATATACATATTAAAAATGTTTTATTAATATAGTTTTTTTTCATCATCCGTTATTCTAAAGACGCATTTGTAGTTTCTAATAAATTCTTAAGATTTCTAGTCTTTTAAAAAAAATATTCATATTGCTCATTTGCTCTAATGGATTAGTTAGGATTGTGTTTGGCCCGACCCGAATTTATGTGTGAGGGTTATGGTCAAAATCTTTGACATAAATAAAATTACCGTCTTTTATTTTCACATTTCAACCCAATCTGCAACCCGTTAGCCAAGCACGATTAGCACTGCTAGTTACACTATTCGCAATTATCTCAACTGTTTATTTAGGGGGTGTTTGAGCTTCCTTATGAAAGTTCCTTATAACTTTTCAATAAGTAAATAAGTTATAAAAGTGTAACTTATTAACCTATCACTGTTACACCAAAAGCAAACCCAATTACCTTGTCTCTACTATATATAATGTCACACCCCGACCAAAGGCGGCGGAACATGCCGGGATGTAACGATTGCCCATAAGCGCATGACACTATTTAAAGCGACAATATTTAACAAACCCATTAATTTCACAACATCGAAATGTCATATAACAATATTCATAAGACAATATAACAAAATATAGCAAATCATATATTGTTCATTTTACTAATATCCTAAAGGTCTTGATGACGTTTTCTCCACACTCCATAATCAACCTAAATGCAAACCTGTAACATTTCATAAAATAAAGTTTATCAACACAAAGATTGATGAGCAATTCATAGTTTTGAGCATATAGCCACAATCTTGTATACGAAACAATAAATAATAGAAATAATTTGGATAAAAAGTGAGGTCACTAATAAGAATACATCAGTGACACCTTGCTATAAGGGGATGCCAAATAGTTTAGGATTTATAGTTATCGTTATTACGAATACATTAACGACACCTTGCTATAAGGGGATGCCAAAAAGTCTAGGATTTATAGATCTACCAACCAAAAGCGGTAAACACGTAAACACATGAGCATGTAAGCATAGAACACCAAATCGAGCATTTATTTAAGTAAAGTATACAATAACGTTTGTGGTTTAAGACTCAAGTATAAAGCATTTAATTTGAATAAGTATGAAATGTCACCCCCAAAACGAAAGATGGAAAACGGGGTATGAAAGTACTCACATTCAAGTATAAAACTTGATCGGTAAAAGACGGGAAATCGGATGGATGGAGTTTAACGAGCAAGGCATAAATAAAAGTAAAAGCCTTAAGTTTTACACCAAAAAGTTAACAATAAAGTCTTTAAACAAAAGTTCCGTTTTCGGTTCGGATCTTGGTTTGGGTTAAGACCGAAGTAAGATTCTACAAACCCATAACCATATAACTTATATAAATGATTTTAGAAATTTAAATCTAACAATAAGCATGTTTAAACAATTATTTAACAAAACTAGTAAACAAAGTTTGGTTTACGGTTTGGAGCTATTGACGGTTAAACCGAGGCTAGTCTCTTCAAACCCATAACCATGGAACTTGATAAATAAGCAAGATAAGTATAAGTTAAGCAAGGTTACTAAGCAATAATAAAGTTAGATTGTTAGGTGCGGAAAATATATAACAAAGACCACGAAAGTCTTCCATGTAGCCTTGCCTTACGAGGTCCGACACTCCACCGACCGAGACCAGGGAAGTGACTACCAAAGGTAACAAGGGGTGTATATTATATATATGTTGTATAACAAGCTTCAAGTATTAACAAGTTTATTAAAATGAAAGACTTGGTTAGTTTGACTTGGGAAGTCAAACTACCAAGAATATGAAGAACAACCTTTAGATCTTAAGAATTGAGAGAGAATTTGGAGTAAGAGCAAGTGTAAAAATGAAGGAGATGGGTGAGTATATATAGGGTAAGGGTCAAGGGTTCTTTCTAAGGTTCTCTTTCATGTTTACATGCAAATAGGTTGGTTAAACAAACAAGCAAAACACAAAACAACAAGAAAAAACGAAAATATGTTGCAGATGCCACTAGGCGCCGCTCGACCTGACCCCCTGCCCTGGCCGCGCTGCGCGGCGTGTCCGGAGCTGGGTGGGTTGGCCCAGCTCGTCTTGTGTGGTTCGTTACGCGTCCCAAAAGTTCGTTTTTGATGTAATCGGGTCGGCTTACTACATAAAAACAAATACAAGATAACCCGAATTTGACGATTGTCACATATAATATACTATTCATGGGAAAATTAAGACACTAAGTTTTAAAGTAATTTACAACATTCAAAGCATGATATACACCCAATAAAACATGTAGCATAGCGGCAATGTTTTCCAATATAAAATATGTTAAAAGTAGTTACAATAATGTCCTTTAAACTTTGCTAACCTTTGTAAATTTAAGAAATAGTTACAACATTTACCCTTTAATATTTAATCATACATTATTTTAAATTTCATTTTTAACCTGATTCCACCTATAATTTTTAAACGGTCATAATTTTTTCATACGTTTATATTTTTTTTAAAAAAAATTGTACTATAAAAACTTACATTTTATTCTCTTTAATTTGAGTATAATATTGATGTAGTCTTTTTTAGTTAAAAAGAATTTAACATTGTACGTAACAATAACAAACTGTCAAAAATCAAGAGAACTGAAATAATGACACAAAGACATTAACAATGTTATTCTCAGGGGAGTTTAACCGCTACGGGGAAGGTTTATGTTTGAGACGTTCGCGGTACGATATTGGTAGGTCGTAAATGTAATAACAAATCATTTAAATAAAATAAGTACATATGGCTCCTATTAGACACCTATGTGTTAGCTATGTATACAACCCTGATTCAAAGGTAACCGGCCATAGGTAGCCAAAAGTATGGTTAAGGTTCCTATTAGATAACCATGCACATATCCATGCACATGGTTTCGGTTTCCATTAACGATTATGTTTGGGGGGTCATCGATCATAGGCTGTTAAATTGAGTTGAGTGTGAGTAAACAAATATAGTTCTATAGATAGTATAAGCAATGCGTGTCGTGCTTCGTGAGGAGAGTAAATGAAGATAGATATATCAAATGCAAACATGATTTCATTAATAATATTGAAAATTTGATAGTACATTGAGACATTATTTAAACGGAAAGATCAAAGACAAAATATTAAATGTAAGAAAAGTATCGTCCGAGTGCTTGTTTACTCGGGGTAGGTAGGTATTGGGCATAAGGACTAGTGTGAGGTAGTTCCATGATTTCTAAGTTGAAATTCATTGGCGTTGATGTAGTACAAACGCCCTTGCGCACCCTGGTTGGCTTGGTTCACTTGAGTCTGCTCGCCTTGGTTTGGTTGAGGTTGAATATATTGTATGGGTTAGGCTTGCATTGGTTGGGCTTGATATACATGGAGTTGGTTGGTTTGGATTTGATAAACGAGTTTTGACATGTGTTGCGAAGGTGGTTTGGGCTACCACAATGATAGCAGGCTCGCATGGTTGGGAGAGTGAGAGCATGTGGTAGGGCATATGGTTGGTGAAATGGTTGAATAACGGGTTGTGGGATGGGTGAGTTGTGTTGAGTCTAAATAGATTCTCGGAAAAAGTTGATGAAGAGGCCGAAGTAACCATAGTTAAAGATCTTTCGACAATGTGCGGTAGTAGGGTGGTGAAACTTACACGTGTTACACAATGGATATGTTCCCATGTAGGGCTTTTTGTTGGGTTGTCATTGGATATCTTGGGTTGATGAGCGGTTCGGGTTAGTTAGAGCATAGTTTCAGTGTTTGCATTTGTTTTTGTTGTTGTAGTTGGTGTAGTTGTTAGTTTTTATGGGTTTTGATGAGGTTTTGATTTTGATCTCCTTGGAAGGTTCAGTCGTGGCTTTTTTCGGTAGGCTTTTTGGTACTTTTACGTGTTAAAGTCCCAACCTTAACGTGGTTTTTGGTGAGGGTACCTGAAAGAGTTATAACATCGTGGAGGATCTTTGGGTCATGACTCAAGATGGAGTCTTAATTTGCATAGGCAAGCCGGAGATATACTTATTGATGGCACGCTTGAGAGGAGTGACCATATGCGGGACGAGGAGGCTTAGTTCGTGGAAACGGTTATTATAAGTCACATTGTCAGCACCTTCTTGTTTCAAATTTCAAAACTCTTCTTCCAACTTATGGAGCTCGTATTTCGGGCAAATCTTCTTGAGCATGAGCTTCTTAAGGTCTTCCCATGGCAAGGTCGTGGCAACTTCCGCCCCTAGGGAGTGTTTTCCACTATTCCACCAAGTAAGGGTGCCCAAGTCAAATACACTTGAGGCATATGTGGTTTTCTTATCTTCCAGGCATCCACAATGAAGGAAGACACTCTCTATATATTTGAACCATTGGAGGAGAGTGATAGTACCCTCGACTCCAACGTATTTGTGTGGGTTTGCGTTGGTGAATTGCTTGAAGGAACAAGCAACTGGGTTGGTAGTTACGGGTGCGGTGGTGGCATTCATGGTTTAAAGTTGGGAAATGAGGGTTGGAAGAGCTTCCGCGATTCCCTTGATGATGCGGGATGACATATTGCGGCTTGAGTTACCGGTGCGACGGTGAGGGTTGATAAGGCGAGAAGATATGCTGCTGGGACAAAATGTGTAAAATTTCATGAGCTTTGGGTAATTGATGTAAATGTATGAGTGTTTTCCATACAAGAAAAAAATTAACAATTGAATAAAATTTCAGCAACTCTAAATTAAATTTGAGGTTAAGGGTTTTAATCATTTGTGATATCAACTTTAAATGAAATGAGAATTTAATAATATGGTACACAAGCGATTTAGGAGTTCATGTATCACAAGGGTTCCCTATAACAAAAATGAAAAAAAACATTGATATCCATATATAAAATCAATAATAAAAACTTAGTTGTTGGATTATCCATGTATCACCATGGCTTTATTTCAACAAAATGATCGAGAATCGACTAAAATCGAGATATGAGGAGTTGATGTGAACGGTAGGGGTACCCATGAACCACCATGGCTTTTCCCACTCATTCATTAAACTTAAACAACTTAGGGAAAAAACCAACTTTAACCACGTATCACCGTGAATTTGATTATAATTAAGGAATGTGATCGTCACATGATCACGTTTGATACAATGAGATTAATAGATTCGTAGACGTTTGGTGTGATATGCTTTGGCCTAACAGGTTTCACATCCTCGCTGAACCCTCCAGGAAAGCAATTGGGTCTCGCGATTGATTGAGATTTATGTGCATTGCATTTCCTTAGGCTCAGAAGCCTTGGTGTCAAGGGGTTGAAGAACAAGTGTGCCTACCTTCCAGTTACTACGTATCCATCACACAAATCATCCTCAATGAGAGGGGAGTAAACAAGTAGGATTTCTTAATGAATTTCCTAATTTAAATTAACATCTATGGTTTGAAAATGATTTTGAGAGTGAGGTATAGCCTCGGAGTTGTGTGTGCATTTTGTGTACAATAATATGAATAAAAACGTTTAAATATAATTAAGCTATGAACATATAATTTAAACAAATAGAGTACACGTATAGGAACATGTATAAGGACGGACCCTAACCAAGCTACTAGGTCGTTACGTCTAACCATATATATTATAGCCTTCAGCTCTGATACCAATCAATCACACCCCAACCTAACAGCAGAACATGCTGGGGCATGAAAATATTTGTATCATAACTCAAAGACACTAATAATAATAATAATAATAATAATAATAATAATAAGTGTCAATATCTAAATTTATTTATTCACAACAATCATACACAAACAATTCAAATGAAAAAGAAAAGGATACAACATTTAAACTTTATAATTTTTAGCCTAAGGTCCAAATCAATGTCTTCACGTTAAATAACTTCCTATAACAACATGCATTATGTGTAAAAAATAATTTGTTAGCAACACATGTTGAGTGAGTAACCACACTTTAGTATAAATATAATAATAATAACGAGAAATAAACAATTCCTTGCGTTAGTGAATAGCATCAATTAACATAAACAAATAGATATGTCTTTTCAACAAGCCACTAGATTTCAGACATGTCTACTCGGACGACGTATGATCATACTATGAGGATGAGGATGAGATATTAACCAACCATTAAAACAGTAAACACATAGATCATATAACAATCAACAATTATTCGAGCAATATCAGACCACGTAGATAAGGGAATTGTATTTGAGTGAGATTATATAATAATAGTAGTTTCTAGTACGTATAATCACCCCAAAACAAAAACAGAGAAAAAAGGGATATGATTACTCGCCTTTAAAATAAGGGACGGTAATGAGAAGACGATAACGGTTACGACGAAGATAAGTTAGTTAGTTCCACGAGGAGTCTCGACCATAAGTCCTAATTATATAAAATATGATTATAAATTAAACAAGACAAGGTTTCAAGGGTCTATAACGGATTTGGGATCGAGAAGACGTTAAATATATTTTACATTAATTTTCTAAAGTTGTAATAAAAACGTGATCAATTTAAATATTATTACAAGTTACATGTCAATTTTAAATAAATAATCGTCATTTTAATATAACATATATATTTATAAATTAAACTAACACTCGTTTTGATAGTTTAGCGATGACCGATTCATTTAGATGAGGGAAAACCATTTTTAGTTTACTTAAATTATCCATTTATTTACAAATCATATTAAGCTAAATCGAAAATAATAGATATCTATAAATATAAAGTTATATATATATATATATATATGGGAAGGATCAAGAGAGAACTCATTGTTTGGGAGAGAACTAGAGAACTCATAAATAGAGGGTTACTTTTGTAAAAATGCTTTCCAAATAATATCAATAACCCACAGCTTCACCTAATTACCTTATTCACCACACGTCTTCAAAAATTGATGATCCAGATCTAATATTTGTTTGAATTGATGAGAGTTTGATGATATAGTAATGATTTCGAGATATTATGGAACAAATTTAATGCTTAATTTTTCAGTTTTAGTCAGCAAATTATCATATCTAAGAGTTTGACTTCGTCATTGGTCAAAATTGGATAGAAAACGTCAAAATTAGAGTTATATTGATGAAATTGAAGATTGATTGAGAGTCGATTATTGATTCTGAGTATGTTTATATTCGTTTTGTTAATCAATGTGTAGTTTTGATGAGGTAATTTGTAGGATTATGAACCAATTGTGTTTATGGGGTTCTTGCAATACTAATATTATGTATATCACATAAGTGTATATATGTAATAGCACCAATCTATATGTATTTAGTTGCAGATAAATGCATATAGGTAACACAATACCCTGAAACATTCCATATGCTTATTAGCAAACACACCTCAATCCAATCAATTATAAGTGTTGCATATATACAATACAAGAGACTGCATATGTATGTAATAGATAACTACTGCATATATGTAATACAACAGATTGCATATGTACGTAACAGACAAGTGTTGCATATATACAATATAACAGACTCCATATGCATGTAATATATAACTGTTGCATATATGTAATACAACATACTATATATGTACGTAATAGATTAGTGTTGCATAAACATAATAGATAACTGCTGCATATATGTAATACAACATACTAAATATTAGATCTAGATCGGGTGAAAGATACAGGGAATGATGGAGTGAGAGAAGAGATAATGACATGTTTAGATTTAGGTCAATTCCAATTTTACCCCCTCATTAAAAACCCAACTTTTTTTTTCTATTCCCCCGTTCTCTTATTTTTAACCATTGATCATGTAAAATAAATGGTTTTAATGAAGTTCTCTCTTGATCCCACCCATATATATATATATATATATATATATATATATATATATATATAGAGAGAGAGAGCAAAGTTATAATAAGAAGTAGATTTTTCCTAAAAAGTGTAGAAAGTGTGTTTTCACCATTAGATCTAATAAAACACACCGCACAATAAACACTCCGCAACTAAAATAAAACACATCGCACAATAAACACACTTTCCATATCCACCATCAGATCAACAAATCTAACGCACCAGATTACTTGTCACAGTTCTTAGACACACTCCACTTTTTATTTTAACCCCACCCTATATATATATAGGGTAAGGATCCTAAGAGAACCTTTTGAAAACTAAGAACTTTGAGAACCATTTTGAGTCACAAAAAAAACTCTTTAAAAAATTATATAAAAAACGAAATTTTTAAAAAGTAAAAAAACCAAAAAATATTATTTTTCATCCCGGGTTCATAAAAAAAACCCTTAATTATACACATATGTATATTTTTATTTAATCTCGATTTACATAATTTACAAATATGTACATTATCTTTTATCTTAATTGTGCATATGTGTATAAAAAATAACTTTTATAAAATTAAAAAATACGTATTTATTAACTTTATACATGTTATTCTTTATACACATATGTACAATTAAGATAAATGATAATATACATATGTGTACATTATATAAATCGAGATTAAATACACATATACATATGTGTATAATTATGTGGCGTTTGTTCTATGAAACCGGGATGAAAAATAAAAGTTTTTGGTTTTTTTACTTTGTAAAAATTTTTGTTTTATGAAAAATATACTATAATTAAATGCATTTGCTCATTAACATGTCTAGCCAACTTTACATGATTTTTATCTCTTTTATTTAAATTTTTCGGCATGTGTACAACTATGAGACATCAGAATTGGTTAGAACATATATTTCATGTATGAAACATGATTTTTTTTTACTAACCCATCAAACAAGTTTGGTTAAACTTGTTGATGCAGCAAAAAACAACAGGGTCATTGATACAATGGTGTATGTATATCAATATGTGATGAGGCGATAGAAGTTCTCACATGAAGATCATGCAACACTATTCAAATTAAAAATTCAAATATCAAACGACCACGAGACAAATGATTGACTACAGAAGTTTTTGGCAACTTTCACAGAAGATCAATACTTACCATTTTGAAGGAATATAAATCGTGAGGATACACAACGCGTTGCACTCTTCCCCTTAGCTATGATTTTGTCCCACTGGGTTTTTTTAGCAAGGTTTTTAATGAGACATCATCTCTAATCGTATTAAGTTGATAACCAATGGGGGGAGTTATAAATATATATTATTGTGGTTATTAATACCTAATATAAATTAGTTTTTTTTTCAAGTTATTTTCTCCTATAGATGCATTTCATTATACATCATTGTAATACACACATAATTAATGAAGTCTCCATATTTCTCCCTACACCTCTTTCGCATATTCTGACTATTAGGCTTTTTCACAACAAAACTAACATTTTTACCATGTTAGAAACAAGATTAGTCAATTCGTCTAAGCTAAAGCTCAGCACACTAATACAAGAGAGTTTGGGTTCGAGCTTCAAATACGTTTGAGCTCGACTCATCAATATATTTTATTCTCCAATATTCTAAGTTTTGGAATTTCTCTTATTTTTCTTCTCTATTCAAATCTCTCTCTCCATCTCCAAATATACCAATTTTGCCACAGTAGAGCTCTATACATAGAAATTCAATTTTCATTTCTCTAAGCTTAATTTCATGGTTTTTAGGCTCGATTTCCTGGTGTTTATGACTGTATTTGAGTAAGATGAATTTGAGATGGGGGTAAATTTAACCAACTAGATCAATAGATGGATGAATTAATTTTTAAACTAGTACACTTACATTATTCGCAAATATGTGTTTATGGGATGTTTGATTTGAATTATGGGTTAAGCGAGTTCTTTTTTTTTTGGAACGTCCAACTAAGTAACACCGGGTACTCCGTATGCGGCCCCCATTGACTAAAGGTAGCCCAAGCCGGCCACGAGTCTGGACGGCCCCTAGCGGTCCACCTATTAAGGGATTCCCCGGATAAAACCCGACCCCCACGCGCGACAAACGACACGACAACAAGGAGCCGGTAAAACCGGGTGAGATCAGGACTCGAACCCTGGCAAACCAAGGTCATCCCTCATATCTCCCATATAAATTGGTGATAGTGAGGTCATCCCTCATGTTAAGCGAGTTCTAACTTGAATTGTGTGTTAAATTCATGCTTAATAATCATGTTACTTTCATAACCATGGGTGATTGGGTGTAAAAAGGTATGCATTTAGAAACTGAGAAATGGTGAGATCTGTTACTGATGTCAATGAATTTCATTATGGTGGTTCATGGTTGAGTAATGAACTTGGGAAAACTGATACTCTTAACAATAGCATGCTTGTATGTCAGCCCAATCTGACAAAAAAGGGCCCGACACCCAAAAGTACATCTTTGCCGTTTTAATAACATAACATGGTTGTTTTTCATTAGCAGACTCAACTGCCAGCAATTGTAACGAACGGTAGTTAAATAGAATACGAGTTGATTTCAACTGTCAGCTTAGATGTTGGTGAATTCCACTCTCTCTAACTTCTACGCCCTGACTAATATTCCGATCTGATATTCCCATAATCAGTTGCACCCAGGTCATTCAAAGCATTTAACTGAAAGAAGAAAAAATTGACTCAAGTCAGTCAGTTGATTGAAAACAAAAGGAAATATGCACTGGTTTACAACTTTGAGTCAGTTGTATTTAAATAAAGCAGTGTTCAACGCAAAAGCATATTATAATGCAACATTACATCACCTTGTGATACATTTCTTCTTGCCAGTCTCTAAGACTTTGAGAACCAGTCTTAAACCAGAAGGGGGCTGCCGAGGGATTTTGTATTATAATCAGCATGCCCAGCATACTCCAGCGTATATTCAGCAAGTATTCAGACTGCAAACCAAATAAATTTAGGTCCAACAAACATGATACCACTTCCTTCTCCTAAATCTTTATTCCACAAAAGCAAAAAGACAATAAACAACTAAAGACCCAACTAACCAGGCTTCCGGCAGCATTATACATCTTCTCTTCTACACTCTCAGGTAATTTCCCAAGTTGCTCATGCCCGGAGAATGGAAGTTTCCTCTTCAAGAAAGCCATTCTACACCATTTTATAATTCAAACAGTTTGCAGGAATTTTCAGTGAAATAAAAGTGTAAAAGAAACAGTCGAGCTTTTATTGCACCTAAAAAAAAAGAAAATTAAAGAAGAATACAGCTGATTACTGATGCTTTCGCGTATATCTGCATGCAGTTGAGCCTTCCAATCATCAGATTCCATGGTGGTGTCAGGCATCGAATCTAGTAGAGACAGGTCTTCTATACCTTTTATCTGAAAAAGAAAAAGAAAATGAAAACGAATCAAACTTATAGAGCCTGTAATTAGGAAGATATTAACAATACCATCTGCTGCTTTGTGACATAGTATTGTTGTCCTTGCTTTCCAACTTTCCTGTGCATGCCCTGTAACATCGTTTGTCGTCGATGAAGAATAGTGTTAGATGGCACATGCATAGCAAATGGTCGCCTTTGCAGCATCCCGCGCGAACCTATCCATTGGAGAAAAATCAGATGCTAGAAAGCATTGAAAATCATTAGATTACTTATTAGCCCTGTTTGGTTTGGATGGATTTCAATGGCATTCCTTTCCTTAGCATGTTTGGTATAGAAACGACATCGAGCGATAGTAGTGTATTATAATAAAATACCTGGATATGAGGGGTTTGCACTCTCAGCAGTAGAGTTTGATGCAGGATTTTGTAATGCAATCTCCAATGTCTGCATACTTGAGCGTATCTTCTCTAAATATTCAAGCTGCAAACCAAAAACATTAAGGTCCCACAACACTCACTTCCTTGTCCTAATTCTTCAATCGCGAGAAGAAAACAAACCTGGCTCGTGGAAGCAGTATAGACCTCGTCTTCAATCCTCACAGCTGTTTTCTTAAGTCCCTCATGTTCAGAGAAAGGAAGATGCCTTTTCAAGGTATCCGCTCTACACAAGGTCAACAGATCGATGTCAGTCAGCAGAAACTTTACAAGTAAGTCACAACAAGCAATTCAAACTCAACCAGGTGAGCCAACATAAACAAACTTTTTGATTTTTGAAGAGAGTGTTAAATAAAGGCACATACATCTTGTTACGGTTCTTTTCGCGTGAATCTGTTGGCAGTTGATCCATCCAGTCACCACACTCGTCTATCAAATCTTTTAACTGGAAGAAAAATCGAAGGTCATTGATCCAAAACATAAGAAGATGAGTTTATAACTTTGAGGAGTGAATTGTATTGAAACAAAAACATATGAAAAGAAAAGAAATATATAATACAGATTAGAGCACCTTGTTATACATTTCTTGTAGCCAGTCTCCGGCATTTGGAATCCGAATGGGGGGTGCCATGGACTTTTGTAATATACTTTGCGCACCCAACATAATCATGCGTATATTCTGTATATGTTCAAGCTGCAAACCAAACAAAATAAAATGCATCATTATAGGTGGGTCCAATTATTCCACAGACAAAAGCAACTAATTAAAAACACAGCATACCAGGGTTGTGGCAACAGTAAAAATGTTGTCTTCAGCCCTTTGAGCCATTTTCCAAAGTTCCCCGTGCTCGGATAACGGAAGCTCATTCATCATGAAACCCATTCTACACAGAAAAGGAATTATCAGTCAAATAATAACATTCAGAGCATAAAATAATAATAATAATAATAATAATAATGATAATAATAATAATAATGATACATAACATACATATCATTGGTCATCCTTTTCCGTAAGTCTAGTGGCAGTTGAGCCCTCCAGTCACCAGATTCCATGGCCTGTATACGAAAGATCATTTAACAAACAAACAAACAAACATTATATCAAATTACACGATGATACATGCCCACTAAAATTGCAAAGTGGATTATAAACACCGGCATACATACCAGTCAGCTAGGGTTTTGATTAATAATGAAACTTGGATGACGATTTGTCTAACTGATTATATAGGAAGCACCGGGTACCATGCAATGCAATTATATAGATGGCAAAAAAACCCAGATGAGATTTGTATATTCGAAAACCTACGGGCTTTGGGCCGGGTATGAGATTAGGATTTAAAATTTTTCTAAGGTAAACTGGGTATGGGATCGGATGATAATACCTAACACCTATCCGATATCAACACCCGTTTATCCAAAACAAATAGAATTTTTAAATTTTAATTTTTATTTCTTCCTTTTTTTTTGAACGACCAACTAAGTAACGCTGGGTACTTCGTATGCGGCCCCCCATTGGCTAAAGGTAGCCCGAGCCGGCCACTAGTCCGGACGGACGGAGCCCCTAGCGGTCCACCTATTGAGGGATTCACCGGATAACCTGACCCCACGCCCGCCAAATGGCACGACAGCGAGGAGCCGGTAAAACCGGATGAGATAAGGACTCGAACCCTGGCAAGCCAGGGTCATCCCTCATATCTCCCATATAAATTGGTGATTCTTAAACCTTGCTTATTAATGCTTCATTTTAATAGATTTAAATTAAAAAAAAAACATAGTTTTTTATATTATAGGATATGTAGTTATTGATAATTATTTATCTATATTAATGCCAACCAAAAAATCATAGGTGACACTTTTTGTTTGCTTCACATCCGCTCTCAAATCAACATATTACTTAATTTGTGATTTGGGATTTCTCATGTGTTTGACTCAAACACGAATAATCCTTAAATGGGTTCTAACATCACAATTTACTTGTGAAACCATTTTATAATAAAACAATAATTTCCGTAGGTCATGGGTCACTAACCCAGATAGCCCTTAAACGAGTTATAACATCCCATTTATTTTTAAAATAACCCCTTAATCATCAATCAATAATATTCGTGGATAATGGGTTTCACCAAACCCGGATAAGGGGATATTGGTTTTTTAATACTCCTAACTTTCACTCGTTGGCTGATATCACTTTCAATTTTCATTTTTTCTCCCACCATTAGCAGAGATGCTGAAGTGGCTTTTTATTACTTTTTTTTGGCTGAGCTAGTTGAGTTGGCATTCCCACTTGGAAATCACCATCTTTTTGTCAAAAATAATTTAAAATATTAAATAAAACATATCGACACTTAAAAACTTCCACACATCAATCAAACGCTAAAACATATCGATTAAACCCTGAACTCTCTAACACGCATCGATTGAAGCCCGATTCAAGCCCTATTTCTGTTGGGTCGATATTTAGTTGGTTTGTACTTAGTCATTGCTTAATGAAATTAGTGTTTTGTATGTGTGTATGTAAACCGAGATCAACTTGTGATCTCGGTGGGCTTGGGTTTAATGTTGGGCTAGGTTATGTTTTCCCCTATATATATAGATGTATTGTATAGGGTTTCGGTGCCCTTCACGAGAATAGAAGTGAAACTAGTTGGACGTGTTTTGTGTAAGGCTGCTTAAGCATTTGACGTAATATATACGTATGTTTTGAATCTTTCATCGGTGTGATTTGTGTTCTTGGTATTTGTCTTGAATCATCTCGTGTTATATTCCGCAATAACATCGAGATAGTTGATATCATATTGAAAGATCCATTTACGGGACTTACAAATTCTCTAGCACATTCAATTGAAGTAAGCCTCTATTTAGGGTTCGGTGTGATGGAAGATGTTTTTATATAGGTTTTGATTGAAGCCTGTGTGTCTTGTGGTACATGCGGTTGAAAAGATTTGAACGCGTGATTGACTTCATAAACCAGGTGATTGTAAAAACACCTCAACAACTGATGTATATACAAATTTATATCTTTTTAGCATCAAATAATCTCTAAAAACTGCAACTTCCATCAAATAATATAGCTCAAATAATTAATTATCTTATTAAAATGTATTTTCAGGTAAACCTAAGCCTTAAACGAAGAAACAAGCGCAGAGCCAAAGATAAATGAAAGAAAGCCCAAGAAAACACCTGGACACGCCCCCATGGCCCCTGGACACGCCCCCATGCTTCTCTATGCAAGAAAAGACAAAAATCTGCAAGAAAAGACAAAATACTGGACCCTTGGGCACGAGGTTGTGCCTCAGGAAGCATGGGGCTGTGGTCACCTTTCAGAAAAGACAAAAGAAATATAACAGATCAAATAGAGGATCACCTCAGGAAGCATGGGGCTGTGCCTCAGGAAGCATGCCCCCGTGCTGAGTCACCATGTACGATCTGGCAAAGCATTTAATGCGACTGGACACGCGGACACAGGGGGGGGGGGCGTGCCTCATGGAACACGCGATCGTTCCTGCCTCTCCAGACTGCCTATAAATAGATTATCATGTTGCATTTATCAAGTGTGCTTGAAGAAAATCTCAATACGAGTTTCTCTTATAAAAACACCCACATTACACTCATATTGAAGGTCTTGTGAAGAGTTTGAAGGCTTGGAGATCATCATCATCATCTTCATCATCCATCATCATTAAAGAGGGAAGATTCATCCTGCATTTGGTTAGATTGTTTAAGTTTGATCATGTGTTTTGTTAACTTCATCTCTTTTAATGTTCATAACTATGCTAATTATGAGCTAAACTTCATTTACCATCTAAAATCTATGAAGAAGCTTTGTTTTACTTGATGATTATGTCAAAAATGTGATTTAGTTTGGTAAAGTACATGGTTATTTTGCAATTATCCTTTGATGAAGAAATGTTCTATCAGTTTAACTCAATACATCAAGGTTGATGATTAATAATCATTCATGATCACTCATGTTCTTGGAGTTCTTGGAGACTAGAAATGGTAAAAAGAATACCTTGATAACTTATTTAAGATGTCACACCCTGGCTTAGGGCCTAGGCGTATGACCAATAGTTGGTACCTGTTTTGTTAATACATCAGAGTTGCTGTTTATTTTAGCGGAAGATTTGGTTGAATAAAATATTAATTTGTTTGAAAACTTCTCGGATAATAATTACCCAAGTGTTTGATTTATTAATCATGTTTAAATCTTGTTGCAATATTTTTATAATTTAAAACTGAGTCATCTCTACCTTGCGAGCGTCTATCTCCATAAATGATTATAATTTCTTGCTACCTGTGTTAATCTATTTCCCTGAAATGTGGGAAAAATACGTCAGCTATATGCTGGTGAACACGTATGACTCTATAAAAAATTTGAATGATATTACAATACAAATATAGTTTTCTCGACAAGCTCAGCGGAAGCATTTCTACTTCCGGTCTATGTACCACTGCCCTACACACACAATTGTTCCTGAGCCACGTAGCCCTTAATGGAAACTAGTTATGACCGTTAGCCCGCGGCCACGTAGCCTTGGACTGATTAGGCTGAACAGTTATGTTTGGATCCAGACAAATGTGTATTCGGTCTGAGTTGATTTAATTCTCTACTTTGTATTATAATGTTTTAGAGATCACGTAATCTCATGTAAACGTTGATTGACTCGTTAAGACAAACACTCGTTCATCTTATCGAATATAAATATGTTTTGACTGATTAAAAAGGTTAACGTATTCATATGTACCGTCGGTGTGCGTTTGAAACCTTGACTGTGAATGAATGATTGATTGACCTATAATAAAATAGGTATATATATACATATCTGGATCGTCTTCCGGCTTTAGACCTTTAGTCTGGTTTTGATAGCTTTAAACCTTGATTGATCATTTGTTTGAATAAAACATTTAGACCTGTAGTCTTTCTGTTTATTTACTAATCATATGCTGAGTTTCTTCCTCATGAAGAAACATCTATAATCTGTTTCTTCTTCAAGAAGAAACGTTTATTGACTGCTACCTTTGTATGTGAAATATTATGTTTCTTAATCATGAAGAAACAATATATTAACTATATTCATTGTATATAAAATGTTACGTTTCTTAATCGGGAAGAAACTTTATATCATTATGAATGTAAAATTATGTGTTTCTTAATTGTAAAGAAACATTACTATAATCCTTTGAATGTTTAAAGTTTATGTAAACATAATTATGATCAAGGTTTGGACTATACCCCTGACTATGGTCTAGACCATATAATAATAATAATAAAATAATGACTTACGCAGAATCCCTACCTTACACGGGTATTCGAAGTTATATACCTAAGCTTATACGAGCAGCACTTCTACTCTATGTCGCGTACTGGTGCTTAAACTGTCAGAACTTCGGGTCTTAGCACGAACTTCGAGGTTGACACGCAAAACGAGGCGACATATGGTGGCCGTCGTGACGTGCGCGTATTTCGAGATAGAATGTCGAGTTAATTTCGGGTGGCACGCACTTCGAGGAAACGTCGGGTATTTGGCACGAATTACGAGGTTCGACGTGCCAATTGATGCTCAGCACGCAAAACGAGGTAGAGAGGGTGATTCTAGAGAGAGAATGGATTTTGGGTGTGAGAAGTGAATGTCATGACCCTCCCTTTTATAGCTGACTTCTCAGCCCATCGCGATACACGATGGGTCTTGGTAATCGCGTATCGCGGCGCCGTATATTATCCGCCGCCATACCACAAGCTGAAACGTGTCCGCTAACTCATAAAGGTTCATCGCAATACGCAATGACCTGTGTTTTGGGCTCATCGGGTAGCGCGATGGGTTCCTGAATTCAATCTTTCACTTTTGGTCCATTGTCTTTTGGTCGCTTGTTCCTTTTGGGTTTAACTCCCATTGTCCAAAAATACTAAGGCGGCTCTCAAGGCGAGCGTGCGAAGTGCAAAGTGCGCCACAAAACGCCACATTGCGCCTATCGCCCTTCGCCCGTGCCCGTGAGCATTCGCGTCGGGTGCTTCGCACCCTCCACTAGAACCACTGGGTGCATGCTAGGTGTAAAAGAATATTACTATGAAATTTTTATCTCGTTATAAAGAACTTCCAAATCTTTACCACTTTCCATGTGGGATGATTCTTAACTTTCTTATTTATACCCATGTGGAATGCTTCCACTTACTTACATATTTCAATGTGGGATGTAATTTTCTTATTCCATATCCTTAACATAAGATAACTTTATTTATGGGATATTTTTATTTCCTTATATAATGATTCTATTTTCTTTATTTAAATTTTCTCATTACTTATTTTAGAGAATAATTTTGATCCTTCAACTTTACTAAGTTGTCAAATTTGGACCAAAATTTTGGGGATGTTACATAAGATAAAACATGGATCCTTATATTGTACTTAGAAATGATGAGATACAGGTTACGATCTATTTCTCTAGTCTTGATAATTCTAAAATAACATCGTTAACACGATTGCTTAGGTTATCATGCTAGTTAAAGAAATCTTATGTTAATGGAATGTGTAACTATAACCTAATTAAATCAACCAAGGGGAGGTTATGTGAGTTAACTACAATCATCCGAAGTTGTTAGGATTAATATTTGAGAAATCAAAGTCAATCATTCTACTTCACCAAACTACTTGTCTACTTAAATTGACATTCTCGTGGTAGTATGAGATTAAGCAATGATGGACTTGAAAATACGCATGCTACTTTCTTTTATGTCTTAGAATGTGTTCACTTAGAAATGAGGACTATTCTATCATACATTATTAAGGCAAGTTTATCACATGTTTACTTAATAATCATCAAGGAAGAATGGAGTGGATTCTTGATCTTAGATGGTAACCTTCATATAATTGAATTACTCATTTAGAATTTCTCTTCTTGTCACCTATATATATATATAAGTATTTCTATTTTATAAAAAGTTTGAAAATCAACCCCAAAATGATTAAACTCCCCGATTAAAGTAAAACGAAGATTCATTATTAGAAACATTTGTGTCCACGGATCGATACTTGGTTCTTACCAATACTATTCTACATATACGATAGGTACACTTGCCTATTTTGTGTGTGTTTAGTCTTAGTAGAAACCACTTTTATAAATTTAAAACACAACCTTGTGCGAAAGTTAAAACCCCTCTTTTTTTATTTTAGCACCACGCAAGACAAACATCAACAACTCAACGTTATCCTAGTTTATGAAGGGTCGGTAAGCCAATGTACGAACATCCCATCGCGGCATCATGATAAAATCTGTAAACTTCTCAAAATTTTGAATGTCGTTATCCCATTTCACAATACACACCTTCAAGACGGGCTCATACATCCAAGAAATAATATCACCATTTGTAGTCATTACATTCAAATATTTTTTTTTCTGCTTGTCTGATAACTTGGATTTGGCTTGAATAAACTAATTCTCTTGAGCTAGTCTCACCGGAATTACTCATTTGTTGAACTTCTTAGCATTATAATCAAACAAAGCAGGTAATCCTTGAGGCGTTGTCACATGTGAGACATCATCTTTCTTTTTCTCCACACTTTCTTTTTCTAAATTCTCCTCGGCCTTGTTAAACTCTTCATTTGTGAAAACTGGTATTCCTCAGCCGTGATATCTTCAATCTCATCTAGTCATCTTCATCATAATAAAAATATCAGCAAGGATATCTAACTGGCATCTTCATAAAAAAATTCCTCAACCTTCGCATCCTCTTATCTAACAAGCTTTTCTACCTCCTCCTTGTTCATTTCAAACAACATGGCGATTTGTTCTTTCGATATACAGTGACTAACAAACTCGTCCTCTTCAATCTCATACGCATTAACATGGCTTTGTATAACACCAGCTTTATCACACCTCAAACTACGACGGAAATGTCGTGCGTGAGCTGATTGTTCACAGTTCTCAAGGTACTATCATGCAATATTTTAAAATGTGAGATATTAGATTAAATTAAATATTCAAATAAATTCAAACAAACAAATTACATAATTGGAAATGGAAGCAACAATATAATTCAATTACAAAATCTAAGCTAAGTCTTGATTTATTTATTCTAATAAGAATATCTCTAATTCTTTCACCAAATCTTGCAACTAGTTCAAACGATAACCTGTATATGCGTAAAAAATAAATATAGATTTTGTCAACACAAGGTTGAGTGAGTAAAATACCAGTTAATATAATATAATATAATATAATATAATATAATATAATATAATATAATATAATATAATATAATATAATATAATATAATATAATATAATATGAGAAAATGAGCAAACTCTCCTTCATGCGGTATACAATAAAGCCATATTAGTAAACAATTCAAACATATAATAAAATATGGGCTAAACCGTTGCCATGTGCATCGGGCGTTGGTTACCATGAGTGAATTGTGGTGAAATAATTGTCATGCGATTGGACACCGGCCACTACGACAATCATATGATCATACTAAAAGTGAATATGTTGGACCTCTATGAATGTGTTCAAATAAGCAAATTTACAAGTAACAAGTTAGGCACATAATTGATAACATACAAGGTTAATAGTTGCTAGTGGGAATACTAATAATAAGTAAATATTATAAATATGCATATGTCCGCAAAAGTTTGGAAACACAAGTAAAATAGAGAAAGATGAAATAATTAAATTGACCAAACTACCCCCTAACGTGCAACATTTAACACCAAAAGTTAACTGGGTTATCATTTTGGACCAATAATGAAACCAAAGTTGGTGGTTAGGGACGTTGTGTGCAAGTTTTAAACATTATGGATCATTTATGGAATTCTTTCTTTCTAAAACAAACACTATAGAGACTACATTGGAGATTTTCAAAACGCAAAAATTACATTCCGGTTACAAGTTACATTCTGTATCAGTTCTTGTACCTTAGCATCATATGTTTGTGCTATGCATTATACATGTACATTTTTCATTATCATTTTTACTCTTTTATTTGGGTTTATTTATTTTCACCATTGATCGTTGTAATTGACGTTCGACGATGGTTAATTTCTTTGACTGTGAAGTTGACAAAATCTTCGTCCTCATGAACCCCGATTTCTGCCTCTTTGTTTCTTACATCGATGATCGATGTCATCGCCCTACTGTTATATGTTTAGCTTTCGAAACCCTAGGTAGCGGTGGTGGTCCCTTCTTCTCCGGTCAACATAGACGATTATGCATTATGTTTTTTGTACTATGCATTATACGTGTACCTTATACATTATGTTTTATACTCTTTTATTCCCATTTTGTTTTGTGTATGTCTGGTTGGATTTCTTATCTTTGTTGTTGTTGTTGTAAATTGTAATTGATGTTCTTTTTTATTTCAGTTGTAGATGACTTTTAATTTCGTCTTCGATTTACTTTACTTGAAATCTACGTTGCTTAATTTGATATTGTTGTTGACGGTGGTGGTGCTTAGTCGAGCGGCGATTGAAACCTCGGGTCGCCGTTGACGGTGGCTTTTTGGGCCATCTCAAGTCGTTTATCGCAACATCTTTCCTGAAACATAATGTGTGACATGTATGGCTCCAATTTCGACTGTTTCTGGGTTCCATTTAGGAAACCTAGGCAACGTTGGATTTCCGGTTGTCAATGGATACGATGGAGGTACGCCAGTAATGAGGGCCGGATCAACAATTTTGAAGGCCCAAAGCGAAAATAAATATGGGGCCATTTTCTAATTTATAGGTGTAAAACCTACTCTTCTATTCGGGTTTGAGACCTACAATAATAAGTTTTTTCCTACACCCAGAGGGAAATACCCTTCCCTTTTGAGCCGCTTGTGGGCGACGAGGGATTTGAATACATGCCCCACTGCCTCTCAGCTGGATATGTTCCCGGAAGTACCGTCAAAGAAAGGAACATTTGCTCTCCCCAGCCATTTCAGATTAAAGAAATGTCAAAGCTCTTTTATCTCTACTTGTTTTATATATTAATAGCTACCAACTTCGTGTTATATTTCTAGTTGTATTTGTTGTTGTGTTCTGTTTTTAAATTACAAAATTGTTATTTCAAAAACAAAGTGATTTAAGGTTTGTGGGCATATATAAGCAAGCAAATAATGACATAAATGAAAAATGGAAATTAAGAAGAAACATATAGAAATAGAGAACATAGTAAAAACTCATGGAAGAGATTCAAACTTGCATCGGAATCAAGGAATGTAAAAAATACTAAGTTTGGCCAGCGCGCCAGACCATTATTACGTTATATTAATGATTTATATACACTACATATTTGTTTTTAATGTATATAAATATAAAAACTTTAAAACGGAGGCCTTATTTATTTCGGTGGCCCTAAGCCCTAGTTTTACCATGATATACTATAGGGCCGGCTCTGCCAGTAATGTTGTGCGTGGTGTGCAACTCCAATTTCGACTGATGCCGCCATGTTCCATTTTTGAAACTTTGCTTAGAAACTAAAATGCGTAAAAGCAGCTCTCATGGGTTGGTTGGGTTAAGCTAAGAATAAACATAACAAATCAAAGCTATTTGTGTGCTTCGATTATGGAAACAAAGGTGTGGGTTGGATTATAAACCAACCTATTAAGCATGCAGTCTAGTAACCCATCTAACTAAAACAAATCCTGCTTCTCATTTTCTTGAATTTATGAGTTGCAAGTATCGTTGGGAGTGATGTGGTCGTGGACGGTTGATCTTGTTGCTATTTGGATTTCGATATCTACCGTTGTCGGATTTCCACAGTATGTGATGAGATGGTATGACTCTGACTATACGCTTTAGTTTTTTGATAACATTATTTAAAGCCGATGGTTAAATACCATAATTGGGTTAAATTGGTCAACGTGTGAACTCGTTGAGTTCAACCAAACTAGCCCTTTTAGCTTTTTTTAGAACGACAACTTTCTTTTATTGTGTTTAGGCCACCACACTCTCTAATTTGGAGAGTTTCGTTGCCCCACTCTGGCCAGGCTATGTTGTCTTAACCAGGGCCACACTGTCTTCATAGTTTGGCTTGAGTATTCTCCCAAGAAACTATACCGCCGGCTGCCACTTGACAGCCGTTGTGCCGTCACAAGACCACAACTCTCTAGCGTAGCACACGGTAGGATGAAAACTTGGTTGTGCTCGGGATCCGCACTGACACCCACAAAAGGCTAGCTCAAATTATCTATTGTCAATATCCATCAAAAATTATGTAAATGAGGATCAAACTTAAATCTCCACTAAAAAAAATAAGAAACACAAGTTGACTAATTGGGTTTTTTGGACATACATGTTAGTTTTTTTTAAGACAAGTATAAAGTATAACTAGCAGTAAACCCGCGCGATGCTGGCGATGATAATATGTTTAAACGATTTTTAGTAGTTACAAGACATGTAATGATCTGATCATAAAGATAACAAATAGCAAAACCAATATTTACACATGATTAAAAAAACATGTTCTTTTTTTAACATATAATCAAATGTACCATTTTTTTGTATACCAATTGAGTGAGGCTTTAGCCATTGTGTTGACATCTATAAATAAATATAAGAATAAGTTGAACTCTTAAAAACATTTGAAATGAGATAGCATATAGTACAATAATACTATATGGATACCTCTCTTAAGAACATAGTAGACAATAAAACTCAGGAAAATGGTTTCATAACCTTCATTGTGTGTGTAAATAAAACATCAACCAGTGACGGATCAATAATTTTCTTCCATAGGATTCACTATTCGTGCGCGACCTCACTACTTACACCGTAGATCCAGATCAGCCTCTGAAATCAACTTTCTTAAGACTCGTGTTTACAATCGTCGTAAACGACCAAAGATTAATGTCCACCCAGAGCCAAAATTGATATGTTTTTAAGTGACTTAATTCATTTTGCATATAACTGTTTTGATGCGAACCAAAAACAAAAATTTATTATAGATGACTTGAGCTCGATATACTCATAACATGGTTTAACCATGCGTTAGTTTTTTTAAATGGCCTGAACTCATTTTACTTAGCACCCTTTTTGACATGAACAAAGTTTTAAACTTTTTTTATAATAACCTAAACCCATTGGGCTTACAACTCGTGATTGTAAGGTTGAAATTTGTTAATATTTATATATTGAAATATACAAAAGAAAAAAGAAAATATAGATTAATATACGGATAACTTAATCTCTACCCAGAGCCAAAATTGATATTTTTTTAAATGACCCAAATTCATTTTGCATATAACTATTTTGACGTAAACCAAAACAAATTTTTTTTAAATGACTTGAATTCGACATGCTCATAACATGGTTTAACTATAACTAAAATTGTTAGTTTTTTTAAATGGATCAGACTCATTTTACTTAGCACACGTATTGACATGAACAAAGTTTTAAACTTTTTTTTTATAATAATCTAAACCCACTTGGCTTACAATTCGTGATTGTAAGGTTGAAATTAATTTAAATTTATATATTCAAATATACAAAAGAAAAACAAAGAAAAAAGAAAATATAGATTAATATACGGGTAAACTTAATGTCCACCCAGGGCTAAAATTGATATTTTTTTTAAATGACCCAAATTCATTTTGCATATAACTATTTTGACGTAAACCAAAACCAATTTTTTTTAAATGACTTGAATTCGACAGGCTCATAACATGGCTTAACCATAACCAAAATTGTTAGTTTTTTAAATGGCCGAACTCATTTTACTTAGCACCCATTTTGACCTGAACAAAGTTTTAAACGTTTTTTTATAATAATCTAAACCCACTTAGCTTACAACTCGTGATTGTAAGGTTGAAATTAATTTAAATTTATATATTCAAATATATAAAAGAAAAACAAAGAAAAAAAAATATATGAATATACGGGTAAACTTAATGTCCACCCAGAGCCAAAATTGATATTTTTTAAATGTCCCAAATTCATTTTGCATATAACTATTTTGACGCAAACCAAAACCAATTTTTTTTTAAAAAATGACTTGAATTCGATAGGCTCATAACACGGTTTAACTATAACCAAAATTGTTAGTTTTTTAAATGGCTGAACTCATTTTACTTAGCACCTGTTTTGACATGAACAAAATGTTAAACTTTTTTTTATAATGACCTAAACCCATTTGGCTTACAACCCGTGATAACGCGAACGCGTTTTGACCTATCAAAGTCCTTGATTGTTGACCCAAAACAACAAAAAATATTTTAAAAAAATAATCAAAACTCACCAAAATTTATACTTCTTTTAAAGCGACACGAAATGCACGTCTATATTTAGTAAATCTTACATCGGAACGTCCACAAAAATAAACACGTCGTGATTGTAAGGTTGAATTTATTAAAATTTATATATTCTAATATATAAGATAAAAACAAAGAAAAATGGAAATATAGATGAATACATAGGTAAACTTAAGGGAGTGGAACGGTAATTATAAATTAAACTTGCAAAAGTTGAATATAATTGAAGGGTTAAATTTGTAATTATATTTTAAGTTTATAAGTGCATATATGAGTTGTACTCTTATGCTTAATTGACTTGTACATTATCATAAACATCTCAAAATAAAATAAAATTTACATTGAAACGTCGACAAAATTAAGCACGTTGCAATGGTAAAGTCGGGTGTTTTTAAAACATAATATATTAAAAGTTATAGAAGAAATAAAAATTTTAAATGAATATGCCAAATAAATGGGTTAAGTTAAGGGGTTTATTTGTAACTACTTTATAAATTATCAAAGTTTTGTTGAAGTTAAAGGATCATAATTGTAATTATTTTCTAAACTAAATATTCTTAACCGTTCAAGATGTCTAAAATACTATAGTACCCCTACATTTTCAAATTTGTATGCATTAAGGATAGTAATTTATGCAATGATGTTTGTACCTCTTAAAATTTAAAAGGTCCTTCAAGCTTGGCGCCCGCATAAGCGGTTACCTCACTATAGTACGCACGTAGCCTGACTATAGTATGCATGTAATGCGACGTCGGACGTGTAACCATTCGTTGATGAACGAGTAACTCGATCTGAAACATGACCCAAGCCCACCAGACCCGCTGCGACCATAATTGCATGTCACGTAACATGTTATTTTTTAAGTTTTAAAAAGTATAACAAAATCATACTCAATTAAAGAGAATAAAATGCTCGTTTTTATGGTGTAATTTTTTTTAAAAAAAATATTAACATGTAAAAAAATTATGGTCGTTAGAACTTCGTGGGGTTGTTGGTTTAAAATAAGGGGTTTAATATGTAACTATCTAATAAGTTAACAAAACTTACCCTTAAGTTTAAGAACCATAATTGTAAGTATGTTTAAAACTAAATTGTTAAAGCTTTTTAACCGTACATGATCATAGTAAGCAAAGACTATACTATCCTTAGATTTTCAAAATTGGTTGCATTAGTAATTATATCTTAAGCAATAGTGATTGTACATTTTAAAATTTAAGAGGTCCTTCACTCATGCTTTATATATAGTATAGATTAAGGAACACAATAATTTGGGGTAAGGTTAGGTCGGGTAAATCCATCCATGTTAATCCCCCGTTTTCCCCGGGTAAATACACGGCCCCAGCACCATTTTCATGTCTTTGAAACGCCAGCTTCAATTAATAAATAATATTATTCCTGTTTCATCTGCCTTTACTTTAGCTTTCGCCGACACTTTTCACTTCCCTATAATATTAATATTAATATATTACTTGCTTTCACACATACATACATACATACATCTATCTCTACAATTCATCCTCTCTAAAACTTGTTTCTTTCAACTCTCAATAATCAAAACCCAACTCACCTTTCTTTCTGGTAATCCTTTTCATCGCCTTTTTATTGACTTTAGATTTCAATTTTAGGTTGAAGTTTCATACAATCCGTGATATTATGTTATGAAGATTTAGATCTATTTAAACATATGATCAGATCTATTCTAATGTTTGTATAATTAGGGTTTTAATTTAGTTATTTAGATGTTATTATGAAAAAAAAAAGTTATGAATCTTATTGATGATTTCCTGGCCCCGGAGCCTGTGAATTTATTGATGATCGTGAATAGTATTCTTTCGGCCCCTAAGACCCAAAGCTTTGTTTTTAGTAGGATTAGCTTTGCTATTCAAAAAGGGTTGCGGCGCAGTTTTACCTCCGCTCTATATTGTAACTAGTATTTTGTGTTTAGCAATGAAAGATAATATATTATTCTCTTAAAAATGATTTTTTTACTGATTTTTATATAATTAGGGCTTTGATTTTATCTTGTTGATGTAATCCGATTAAACTCTGGGTGCAGATCATATTTTCAGGGTGATTTGAGATTCGATTTCTGTGATTGGGATGCTTACATTTGATGAAATGGGATTTGGTGATCAGTTTAGTTTCTTCTGTGCTCAAAATGCACAAGGAGAGATGAATAGTATCCCGATCGATACCCCGACAACGGGCGTGGATGATGATTTTAGCGACGAAGAAGAGATTGATGTTGAAGAACTCGAGAGACGAATGTGGCGGGACAAGATGAAGCTTAAAAAGCTCAAAGAATCGTCAACGTTATCTTCTCCATCAGCTCGTGTTAATAAAGACAATGCTAACACATCAAAGCAACAACAGTCACAACAAGAACAAGTGAGACGAAAGAAGATGTCACGTGCACAAGACGGGATATTGAAATACATGTTGAAGATGATGGAAGTATGCAAAGCTCAAGGGTTTGTATATGGTATCATACCCGAAAAAGGAAAGCCCGTTGGTGGTGCTTCCGATAACCTCCGCGAATGGTGGAAGGAAAAAGTGCGGTTTGACCGAAATGGACCTGCAGCCATAGCCAAGTTCCAAGCAGTCAACTCGGTCAAAGGAGAAAACGAGGCGGCGGTTTCAATCGGGCCGACACCGCACACGTTGCAAGAGCTTCAAGACACGACTCTTGGCTCGTTGTTATCGGCTTTAATGCAACATTGTGACCCGCCACAGCGGCGGTTCCCGTTGGAAAAAGGAGTCCCGCCACCGTGGTGGCCCACCGGGAATGAAGATTGGTGGCCCGAGTTGGGGCTGAGAGAGGATCAAGCGGGCCCGCCTCCGTATAAGAAGCCGCATGATTTGAAGAAGGCGTGGAAAGTAGGCGTGTTGACCGCTGTTATTAAACATATGTTTCCTGATATGGGGAAGATTCGAAAGCTCGTGAGACAGTCAAAGTGCTTGCAAGATAAGATGACAGCGAAAGAGAGTGCTACATGGCTAGCCGTGATAAACCGAGAGGAGGCGTTGGCTCGGGAGCTCTATCCAGACTTGTGCCCACCGGTTGTGTCATCGGGCTGGAGTGGTTCGTTTGCAGTTAATGATGATGCTAGCGAGTATGATGTTGAAATTGTTGGTCAACAGGAAAGGGAACCCGAGATCTTTGACCTCGGAGATGTCAAACCGAATCTCGGATTGTTGACCGATAGAAAGAGGAAAACCCATCCGACAAACGAACAGGTTGACCACAAGATTTACACTTGCGGGTTCATGAATTGTCCTTATAATCAACCGTTTCACGGGTTTTTGGACCGACTTGCGAGAGATAACCATGAGATGGGCTGCCCATTTAGAACTAACGCTTTGTCGGGTCAGTTTGTTGGGGTTAATAACTTTAACTTTGTTCAGCCTAAGCAAGCGGGTGGTCCCAGCCCGTTAGGAGTGGAGCCCGCTTTGTCTTCTTTTGATCCGACAGGTCTTGGAGTACCCGAAGATGGGGAAAAGATGATTAACGATCTGATGTCGTTTTACGATAATAATATTCAAGAAAACAATGTGAAGCCCATTAACAGCCCGTTTGCTAATCAATCAGGTATCCAGTTTCAAGAAACCAGGCCCAGCTCGAAGAACATGGCAAAGTCAAACGGCTCGTTTCTGGGTCAACCGAGCATCCAGTTTCAAGAAAACAACTTTAATCATCATGGATTTGAATCTAACATAGCCCATTTGCAACAAGGTCACAATTTCAATAATATGATCCAGCAAAATTGTTTCAAAATGATGTTTGGGTCTTCGTTTGGTACGGATTATGCAGAGCCGAAGCAAGACGGGTCTGTTTGGTTCTAGTTGGGAACAAGATCTGTTTGTAGAACTGGTCATGTCGATGAACTTGTGTTATCTTATGTGTAATTGTATTTAGATAAAATGCATATTGTTATATATAAATGTCTTTTGGGTGTAGTAATAGTCTGAAGTTTGTTTGGAGGGGTTGTGTATTTGATAGGTCACAATCTCTCAGAAAGGCATAAAACATATCTTTTGTTTTGAAGAAATATGGTGTTTGAAATTTTTGTGAACTAGTTTGTTTTTTTGGTAGATACTTTTTTTTATTAAAATGTCAGTTGACATTTCTTGAAATCTTACAATTCTACCACTTGGCTTCACATGTTCTCAAAAAGAGCATAAAACATAAAACTTATCAGAAAGGCAACTGACATTTTATGAACTTCATTTGCTTATTGGCATGTCTAGAAATCTTGCAACTCTACCACTAGGCATGTAACGTTTTCTCAAAAGACCATAAAACTTATGATTGGTTTTTGAAGAGAGTTGATATTATGAAACTTTGTGAACTTTTTTCTCTTTTTAGATAATTTTGTTTTTGTCAAAATTCCATTTGGTTATTTGCATTTCCAGAAATCTTACATTTCTGTCACGTGATTTGCATCTCTCTCAATACACTTTTGGTTAAAAGTTAAAAACAAAATAGGACCTTTTAAAGAAATTCTAGAACCACCCATTTAAAGCCTATCTTTAGGCTACGTGTAATGAGCGTGGGCTCGGGCGAAATGTAGGCGCGAAGGGGCGAGAACACCGCCCCTCGGAACGATATATGGGTGAATTGGAGCGGGGGCGGGGTTCTTTTGTCGCCTAGAAGAGATGAAGATTATTATTATTATATTATATATTATTATTATATTACTATTGTATATATATATGTATATGTATATGTATATGTATAGTTGTGTGTGTGATATATATATATATATATATATATATATGTATATGTATATGTATATATGTTGCGAACCATGGTGTTGACCGAAATGAGGGAATGGGTGGTTCGGTTGGTTCGGGTTGTTTCTATGATTCATTTTGCATATACATATCCGAACGTGAATTTACAATGGAACCCGATGAAACTAAACCAACCGAGCTATCCGTTTCAATTTCCTGACCCGAACCTAAACATGTACGCCAACCGAGCTATATGTTTTTTTATATTTTTAGTTATGTATTTTTTTGTATTTCTTTTTACTTTTAATGCATTTTTATTTAATTATTTGAAGAAATTGGTTTTTATTTGATTAGTTTAATTATCATCATCATCGTACTCAGTTTAATTATAAAAAGAAAATAATAAAAAAAGATACTGTGGGCCCAACTTGTAGCCCATACACCATTACACCCTAAAAACAAATTCGCCCCATTTGCTGACTGGGCGCCACGTGTCACAATTCGCCCCCAATTGTAGCCCCTCCACTACACATAGCCTTAGTGATTTTCTTATTTCAATAGTTGTGTATGTTAAAGTTTTATCTTATTGATACGTAGATAGTAAGGCTTTAATTAATCATTTTAATTTAATGTAGTCGTTTTAACTAAAATTTAAAGCGTGATTTACTTATTTCAACAGTGGTGTATGTTAAAGTGTTATCTTATCGGCACGTAAACAGTAAGGCTTGAACTAACGATTTTAATTTGGCGTAGTTGTTTTCACTAGGGACGAGCAAAATCGGTACTGGTACCGGTACCAAAATCGCGATTTTCGAGACCGGGATTTTCGCAAACTTAATATTTCGGTACCGGTATCGGTATCAAAAATTCGCGATTTTCAGGACCGGGACCGGTCGGTACCGGTATGATCCCGATCTAATCCCTGGTTTTCACTAACAAGTAGAGGTGCACAAATCGGTTTTTTTAAAAAAACCGGTTCGGTTATTAACCGGACCGGTTTTTTTTGGCCCAGAAAAAAACCGGTTCGGTTAATAACCGGACCGGTTAATAACCGGTTTTTGTATGTCAAAACCCTAACCGGTCTAACCGGTTAGGACCGGTTTAGAAACCGGTTAGAATCGGTTAATAACCGGTTAACCGGTTTTTTTTAAAAAAAAACCGGTTTTTCCATTAACCGGTTCGTTAACCGGTTTTGGATCTAAAACTTGTAACCGAAATACGAACCGGCGGTTTGTAAACCGGTCAAACCGGTTTTTAAAAAACCGGTTTTCGTAAAAACCGGTTTCCGGTTTAAACCGGCAAACCGGTTCCCCAACCGGTTTTTTTGACCATCTCTACTAACAAGTAACAACTAATCTAAACAAAAATTATTATAGAAAACGAAATGTGTGATTGGTTGATTGAGATGGAATTAACCTCTCGCTCCCCTCACCTTCATTAACGTTGTGTTCCCGAGTTCATTCACAGAAAGAATGGAAATGAAAGGCGCTGTGTTCCTGAGTATAACTTAAAGAAAGAAAGGAAAGGAAAGTGATGGAAGAACAAAAGAGGTGTGTTCCAGAGTTTTTTTTATGGAAGGAGTCAATGAAAAGAGTGTTTCAGATATTCATTTAAGGAAAGAAGGATGTTTGAAGAGTAAAATGGAAGGAAAGTGTTTCTTTCCAAATTGAAAGGAAAATGAAAGGGAAAGGGAAAGGAAAGAAAAAAAATAGAATGAAAAGGAAAAACTTTCCAAACGTTACTAACCGTTAACTCTATTAAAGCTCAATTGTAGAAACCAAATCGCTTACACAAAAAGAAAAAATGAAACCAAATCGCTTACACAAAAAAGAAAAAAGAAAAAAATTAAATGTAAGAGGCATGATAATTCTATTATAGTTTAGTTATAAAAACAAAAATTGATTAAATAAAAAAAGAATAACAACACAAATCGTTTTTCTTTTTCTTTTTTAAGTTCACGGGTATGTGATAACTTTTTTGAAGTTTAGGTGTAGCAGTGTAAGGGGCTGTTTGGTAGATGCTGAGTCATTAAGTGCTGAACCAGTAAGACGTCTGAATGATTAATAGACTCTGAACCAGTAAGTGTTGAACCAGTAAGTGTTGTTTGGTTGGACCTCTGAATGACTGTGCAGAATGACTATTTACCCTCTGAACTATTTCGTGTTTAATGAAATATATTTGCTTAGTCAGAGCATTTAATAACTAAGCTGAATGACCAAACTTTCATTCTAACCAACCAAAGTACATCTTAAAAATAGTTCACCAAGTAAACATAAATATATACCTATATAATAATTGAAGTTTGTAAACATGTTGGAAATCAACATAAATATACATATATAATAAGTTAAGTTCGTAAACAATTGTAAGACAAGACAACTCTCACATTATCAACATATAACTCGTGAAAACTTTATGTACATTTCAACAAAACTTTTCTCCAACTCAATTATGTGTATTTAAATGATCCGAGTGTTTGATCTTCAAGTTCCCTATTTCTGCTCCCGAGTTTTACCTAAGGCATTACAACGCAATTGATCTTCGACAACATACTGTAACAACAAATTTAACACATTAATTTGACATTTTTAGTCGTAAGACATCATGATAAACCTACATTTGGACAACAAACTGTAGCAACAAGTTTGAAAATAATTTAACATTTTCAATTACAAAACAAGCGAATAACCTTATAGTTTGAACAACAAACAGCTGCAACAAGTTTAACACATTGGTTCTACATTTTTAGTTGTAAAACAACATAATAAACTTACATTTTGGACAACAAACGCAACAATAAGTTTAACACACTCGTTCATGATATTTATGATATTTTTAGTTGCAAACAACATAATAAACTTACATTGTAGGACAACAAACTACAGACACAAATTGAACATACTAAATCACCATTAATGGCTAATATGAAATCATCATCCCACGTCTTAACTAACAACAAATTTGTCATATCCTTTCTTTACACTCTTTATTATCCAAGTTCATATTGTTATGATACGTAGAGATGAGCGTTTCCGGTACAGGTACCGATTGGTACCGGTACTGAACCGAACATTTCAATACTAGTACCGGTACCAAATATTTCTGAATTTCGGGATCGGTACCGGTATCGTCCCGAGCTCATCCCTAATTGAGACGTTTGCTATATCCCGAGCTCATCCCTAATAGAGACGTTTGCTAATAGGTTAAAATAAAATCAACTTACTTAAAGTTTCCAAATCTTTTCAACAATGCACTAGGTTAATTCTCGAAGTTCATGTCATTGTGAACATAGTGTTATTTATGTAATAGCCCGTATATGAGTAACTCACTGCATATACTCCTAATTATTCAATAAGAAAGCATGTGCATTGTGACATTCGTCAATTTCAGGTTAATCGTGTATTCGTTTTTGTATTTGTTTTTATGTTGTAAACCAACTCGATTTATATTCCGAACATTTCAAATATATAAAATATTTGTTTTTATGTTACTAAATCATTCCCACTTGTTCAATTTGAAAAACCCCTTTTACGGATTCGAAAACGTTTATTCCATGCTCAAAACCACCTAAAACGAACTTCAAGGACCAAAGTTGCCAAAAATGAATCCCATAAATATTTTTACCAACTATAATTTCCAGATTTCTTTTAAGTATTTTAATTATTTTAATTATTTTACGTTAATTAATGGTTTTACTTTAATTCAAAAGCAACCAATGGACATTTTTGCATGAGATTCTATTGGTGGAGCCTTGTCACCCTCTCAAGCCTTTCTCTACACTCTTGGCCTATAAATACAAGTGCATTTCACTTATTTTAAGCTTGCTCATTCACTTCTTTTCTCTCCCAAACAAAGATTATATCTCCATATTTTCAAGGTTTCTTAATAACAAGAACCATTCTTTAATTTTTGTTTTGTTACTTAAGCTTGTGGTACAACATATATATAATATGCACCCCTTGTTACCTTTGGTGGTTACTTCCCCGGTCTCGGTCGGTGAGGTTTCGGGCCTCGTAAGGCAAGGCTACATGGAGGACTTTCGTGGTCTTTGTTATATATTTTTCCGCATCTAACCATCTAACTTTATTATTGCTTACTAACCATGCTTAACTTCTGCTCATTTTAGTTTGTAAATCATATTTATGAAGTTGCATGGTTATGGGTTTGAAGAGACTAACCTCGGTTTAACCGTAAATAGCTTCAAACCGTAAACCGAACTTTGTTTACTAGTTTTGGTAAATAATTGTTTAAACATGCTTATTGTTAGATTTAAGTTCCTAAAATCATTTTTTTATAAGTTCCATGGTTATGGGTTTGTAGAATCTTACCTCGGTCTTAACCCGAAACAAGATCCGAACTAAGCCGATTTTCACTCGCTTAAGACACACAAGTGTGTTTTTAGCTATCAAGATTTGTATAAACTTTTAAAAATACTTTATAAAATGATTTTAATTAATTTCTTAAGTACTTGGAGATCTTGGATCCAACTTGATCTCATAACAAAGTTTGGACCGACAAAACCGAACACTCGCTTAACGAATGTTGTTAGTTCTAAAACAATAGAACTACATACTTGGTTAAGTCTTATTAATTTTTATTGAGTTATCTCATAACATTCACTATTTTGAAAAGTTGACTTTGGGTTTGACCAATTATCAAGACCCGAACTAACAACCCGAAACACTCGTTAAAACCCGTTTTAGTATCTATTTTATAAAGGGGATTGCATTCTTGCATTTTTACCCACCTTATTACTTAACATAAGTTGAGTAAATATTAAGGGCTAGATACTTTAACCCGGTTTTGAGCAAACTTATTTTTTAAAAGACTATTATCATGTTTTTCTTAAATATTTACATTTTAAACCATATACTTTAAATTGTTTACATTTCCTAGCATTTATTTTGTTTAAATACTTCCTAGACAACCTTTCTAATACAAGACTTCCTTTCATCTAGACTTGCCCGTTAAACCTCATCCTTCCGGTTACTCGTCATTTTACCAAATCAAGTTTATTACTTGAATGTGAGTACTTTTCATACCCCGTTTTCCATCTTTCGTTTTGGGGGTGATATTGCATACTTATTCAAACTAAATGCTTTATATTTGAGTCTTAAACCACAAACTTTATTGTATACTTTACTTAAATAAATGCTCGATTTGGTGTTCTATGCTTACATGCGTATATGCTTATGTGTTTACCGCTTTTGGTTGGTTGATTCATAAATCCGTGAACTATCTGGTATTCTCTTATAGCACGGTGTCGTTAATGTATTTTTATTAACGATCTCACATGAAATCCGAATCTATTTGGTATTCTCTTATAAACGGTGTCGTTAATGTATTCTTATTAACGATCTCATATGAAATCCGAATCTATTTGGTATTCTCTTATAGACGGTTTCGCTAATGTATTCTTATTAGCGATCTCATTTATCCAAATTATTTCTATTATTTATTGTTTCGTATACAAGTTGTGGAATTTTCCTATTATATACTTATTGTTCAAAACTATGAAATTGCTCACCAACCTTTGTGTTGATAAACTTTATTTTATGCAATGTTACAGGTTTGACTTTGGTTGACTCGAGAACTTGACGAAAAACTTTATCAAGACTATTAGGATATTAGCAAAACGAACAATATATTATTTGTTGGTTGAATTCGATTATTGTATGAACAAGTTATGTGATTCTTATGATTTTATGAAATTAAATGAGTTGATTAAATATTGTCCATTTAATAGTGTCTTGTGTTTTGGGCAATCCGTTGCACCCCGGCATGTTGCGCCGCCTTTGGTCGGGGTGTGACATACATTTTACCATATATAAGACTTTTTGATTTTGTTTGCTTTACATATTTATGTATAACCTGTATACAAGTAATTCACCCATTCACTATATATACTCAAATGTTTAAAAGTTAAATTAGTCATTCATTCAAGACATTTTATCAAATACCTTATGTACATCATAATTTTGTTTACAAAACCAATTGTCTGTGGGCTCTTTCAACTCAATTTTTCTTCACAAACTTTATATAACCAATTTAAAACGAAAATAAGTTATTCATGCACATTTTATTATGTTTCAAGCATACATATATTACACATACCAAGGATTCTACCTATCTCGAAACCACATTCAGTTGTAAAATTTTCAAGGAACCACAATGCTTGTGTAGTTTATGAATAAACCAAATGTGTAAAAATCATATTTAAGCATAGACCGACAACAAAACTTTACGCTTTCATTTCAGATTCATCCCAATAAACCCAAATACCTTGCCATATCAACAAATGGTTAAAATATCAATTAACCAAATTTTCAATATAAAAGCAAGATTCAACCAAATTGAACATCAATTAACATAAATTGAACAATAATTAGTCGTTAGAACCATAAAACCTAGCTTCTAGGCCTAGTCGTTCGAACACTATAGGTTGTGAAATAGAAATCGCGGAGGGTGGGAAAACATAATAGCAGAAATCGAAGAGGGAATAAAAATCAAACCTGTTTGTGCTGGGAATCGGGCGAGGAGTGGATGGTGGTGTTGTGCCTGGGTCGCTGGAAGAGAAGGAGAGGAAGGAAACGTTGTATTAGGTCAGGGCATTATGGTCCTCTTTTTCATTCAGCTTCAAATACAAGCGGACTGAATCAGATGTTTATTCAGCCATTCAGATGAGAGTTTTAAACAAGCCAAACACTTCATAGTCTGACCGATTCAGACTTCAGATTTGAATGGGGTCATTCAGACCAAAACAAATACCCCCTAAGTTGAAAAGAGAATCGTAAAGGAGAAAATTCAAGAGGTTAGTTGTTCTCAAGTCGGTTATAAATTCGAGTGGAATAATTGGGTTCCCGGCAAAGTTGGTATTTTTTCATGGAGAGCGGAGTTGGATAGACTTCCGATTTTAACTTCTTTGGCGAGGCGGAACATCGAGTTGGCGTTGGTGGACTGCCCAGCATGTGGCTTAATGGAAGAGACGACCGAACATATTTTCGTTTCGTGTGGGTTAGCTCAATCGGTTTGGCAAGCCATATCTACTTGGTGTAAAGTCCCGCAACTATTCGTGTTTTGTGTCCGCGATATTATCGAGTTGTATAAATATACTAAGTTCCCAAAGAAAAATGTGAATGTCACACCCCGAAAACCCTTAACTTAAATAGCGGAAGACTTAGCTTAACGCGTTCGGGTTGTGACAGTTGTTGCTAGCCAATCATAGTGATATATATATATATATATATATATATATATATTTGTTAAAAATGGACTTTATTAAAATCAGAGTTTACATGTGTGCTGACACCAATGTTTTAAACAACGGTATTTTAGTTGTACCGGATTGTGCTAAAAATTGGTACAACCGGTTGAACCGGGTTATACCGGGAGGTTCAACCGGTTAAATAGTTTAACTTATAATTTCCTATAATTGTAACTTCAATACAAAAATAACCCAAAACAAAAGGATTCTTATAACAAAAAATAATCTAAAAGTTAATTCATATTAGAAAAATAATGCAAAAGTAATCAATTTTAAAAAAATAGTCCTAAAGTTTACACGTTTGAATGTTAATTGTTGGGTTAAAAATATTGTTGAAAAAATATGGGCCACAAATATCAAAAATTTCTCGGGCTTAAAACCGGTTTGCCGGTAAAAACCGGTATTTTAGACAAAACCGCCGGTACGATGTTCTAGCAAACCGGTTATAAATACCGGACTTAAAATACCGGCCTAGTGTGCGAAATCCGGTTTAACCGGTTCAACCAGCCGGTTTGAACCGGTTTTTAAAATACTGGCTGACACACCAAGTCTTATTTAAATAACAAAAGTCCATCACGTTATTTATTCAAACTTCAAACTCGACACCTCATCCTTCACAATCTTCACGAAGCTTCCAACCGTCATTTACCTAAAAGACGTATTAAAAACGTTTGTCAACACGAATGTTGGTGAGTTCTCAAATAAACGTTTGTTTATATAAATTTCACGGTAATGGTTTAGCGACCATTATACACCAATTTGTTATCCAAAGCAACGGTAGTATTTATTTCTCACCATGTTCTTTGACAATGGTAATTAAAAAAAAAAACCTTTAAAATTTATATATTATTTCTTAAACAAATCGTATTAATTGTAAACTAGCTAAGCTTACAATGCGTGTATGACTATCAAATCGATAACTCGAAACATACCAAACTCAAAATACTCTCACTTTTATTTATTTCCATTAACAGTTATTTAACCAATTTAACTCATTCCACTATAATACAGTTTGAAAAACAACATGCATTTAAATACAATATGCCTTTCCCCCAACACAATATTTAAAATATTTAAAAACAAACGGCTTTAAGAGAAACTCACGGTTTGACGATCGATTCCAAATAGACTTGTATCCTATAATAGCAAATTTATATTTTATAAGTTCGGGTTTGAATGACTCGTTGACGACTTTTATTTTTTTTTATTTCCTAATTCTAAGTTATCACACAAGCATATATGCACACAAAAATTTCTAACTTATATTCCTATTTATCTAACAATTTAGCAAACAAACAAGTAGTATTTAACACATGATTAAATATTATATTATTTAATTATTATTTATAATAAAATAAAAATATTTTTATTTTCTGGAATAAATAAATAAAAAAATATATAATTTTAAATGCTGTTATGAATATAAAGTCGTTTTAGTCGGTTACGGTCGGTTTTACCGGTTTCGCGTTTAGTGGCGAATCGGTTAACTTTATAGTAAAAGTTTAATGTTTTAAATTTTAAAAACACTTTTTATATAAGTTTAATCAAGTTTCATTAGTTATTTTGATAAAATAATTTAGTTTTTATTTTGGTTGTTATTTTCTTAAAAACGACCGTCTTTAACGTTTTCGTGTCGGTTTTCACGACACGAACTGTTTAGGATCAAGTTTTGATATTCAGTCCTTCTCTTGTACATTAACTTAGGTTTTGTACAAGAACTTTATGACGTTAGGGGCTGATCTAATAAATATTCTAAATTTTGTGTCGGTTCACGTTAAAAGTCAAACTTTTAGACCGTTAAAGTTACCGACACACCCTCTAAGTCTTATTCTTTAAAATGAATTCTTTTTATCCATAAATTATGCACCAAATAGCATATAATTTACTAATATATTCAGATTTAAATTATATAGCAAAACATACATCAATCAAATTTCCAATGAAACATGCTTATGCCTTAACTACTTATTTTATTAAGAAGTGAATATATTGTTTCAAATATGTTAATATTATGTTCATGTATTCACTTTTCAAGATCATAATTATTCATGACATGGTCCTAATATATCATAATATCATCATCAAAGACAATCACATTCTAAACACTTAAACAATAAAGTTTCCATAAATAGTAACTTTGTCATATTCATATTTTTCATATATATCAAGTTTTCAAGTATTATTAGTATATGACTATATTGTTCAATTTTCTTAACAACTTAACAATCTTCACAATGATGTTTATCCATAATATACTAATTATCAAACATTTATGTCTCCATGTATCAAATATTCAACTCAATCTTTTAAACAATTGACACAGCATAAAAAAGTTTCAATCTTAACAATCCATCATTTAATCCTACTTATGAGGTTTAGTTAACATTAATCTCAATTCCCACACATACTACGGTTCTTATAAGCAAGATTTAAGTTACTCATTTTCAATATTTCAGTCATATTTATTCCTATTTCAATCTTTAAATCAATATTCAAAATTAATTAATCAACAAACTCATAAAGTATCAACTTTGATAAATTAAAGTAAGCTATAACATGGACACAAACAAGCATTTTTATTAACTTAATCATTTCCATACACACACATGCATACTCATGGCATGCATACACACATGCATTTTTTAAATATTTAGTTTTAAAATGTATTTTAGCTTTATTATGCATTATTTTACTAAATCCAATATAAGTAACTAAAATTTCAACTATATCTTACCTTGGGTTTTAGGTGATCTTAGCAAAGAGATGGGGTTGAATCTTGTAAGTGCAAGTTATTCTCCTATCTTCTCTTGGTTACTCTTACAAGCTTCTAACCTTTATGTAGCCTCCATGGATAATGTGTGTGTGATTTGAAAATGGGTGTAAGGATGAGGGTGGTGGTGGCCGTGAGATTTAGAGGGAGGAGGGGCAGTGGTAGAGTGGTGAGTTGTTGATTTTAGAGTAGGTTATGTGTTAATATAGAGTGTTGATGTGTTAGTGTGGTGTGTGTTTATAATCTAACTCATGATCCTTCTTATTTGTGATTGGAGGGTTTGGGAGGTAGAGAGAGTGTGAGAGAGAAAGAGAGCCGTGAGAGAGGGAGATGGGAGAGGAAATGGTGGGGGTTGGGTATAATATTAGATATTTTAGGTGATTTTAAGTGTTAACGATTTAACGTATTGCTAAAAATAAATAGTCAATCGGACTCCGATCTTGGTATTTTTTGTCAGACTTTAAACGAAATTAATTTCCTGACCATACCTGTTATGATGATATTTTTCTGAAATACTTGGTGTCGGGTTCTTACAGTGTCCGCTACTGACTTACGATAATTAAATTTCTAACTTTCACGATTCAAATTTTCTAAAATTAAATTTATATGTTTTCTCTAATATTTCCATATAAATTTTAATTTTTCAAGGCATTTCTGACATGATTAGAATTTTATTTGTTTTTAAGTCGTCACCCGATGTAATTTTGCGTAGTACTCGCTACGCGACAAAATTTTACTTTTTCGAACCTTTAATAATAAAAGTCATATGAAACTAAGATTTTTAGTCAAAAATGACTTTACTTTATTTATTATAATTTATTTTATTACATAAGTATAATTATATTAGACGTAAGGTTGGGTTAATATTTACCGTATGTCATGGTGAAGTCGTTCCATGCGGTTAGTCTTGTCACATTATGGTGCTTATGGAAGGCTAGAAATGATATGGTGCATAATGGGTCGATGGTCTCTACCGGAAGTGTTGTGGAGAATGTCAAAACTCTTAGCTATCTTTGGGTTGAAAACAAGTCGGGTGGTATGTCGATCTCGTGGGCGAATTGGGATATATTTGTACTGTAGTGGTTCTTTGGAGTGTGTGTGTGTGTTATCTTTTTATGTTCGGTAGCCGGGTTAGCTTCTAGCTACACCAGTTGTTTTTTTTATTTTCATTTTCAATGCGTGCTTTGTTTGCCGTTAAAAAAAGAGAGAGAAGTTTGTCCAATAAAATCATGCACACGGCTAGGGCTGGAAATTGGGTATCTGTTAAAGACATGACAAGACCTGTTTATCAAAAAAGTGCGGCATGTGATTTTTTTCATTTTCTTAAATAATTGAAATTAGTAGGCTCGACTCCCTCATTATCCGTTATTGGTATACAAAACTTAAAACTGCCTTATAGTCATGACATATAAAGTAGTTAAACGGGTCGTATTCAAGTTTGATATTTGTGTTACGCGCGTCACTTCTTACTTGTTAAACCTATTAAGACACGAATTGCTAGCCCTACGCACGGCCTCGTTGAACATGTAATCTCTTCATTTCAAGTGATTTTCGAATACCAGCATAGACGGTGATACTGCTTTAGTGACAACCAGGTTAGATCATGTGTTACACACAGGTGGAAATATATAAAACTTTATTGTGTATTTGTGTATTATACATTTTAATGAATTGTAAACGTCATATAATCTAACATTATTAATATAAGGTATCACATGGTTGTTTAATCAAAATAATCCAACATACAAAAACAAACAAAGAAAAATGACAAATTAAAACATATTTCTAACTTACTAGTAGGTGTGCCCGCGCATTGTGGCGGGGATGATTCACAAAATATGTTGCTTTAGTTGAAAGCGATATTCGATAATTCAATAATACCCACAAAACAACTTGAATCATTATTAATAAAAAAAATAAGTAGAGATTCGAAAGAAATAAAATTTATCATGTGGATCAACTAAAAACCATATATAAGAGACTCACATAAATGAAGTTATTTTGTTAATAAGCATAAAAGACAAGCATCGACATTTGGTGAGAAAATAGAAGCATGCTGGCGGATTTGGTTACAGTGAGATTAGTAGTACACATAGCAGATGTCAACTACTTGAACAAAGATAAACATGCATCTAAAGATACATTAAGAAACAAAGATGCAATAAATTATAAGAACCATATTTAGTTAAGTTTAATCCAAAAAGAGGTCAAAATTATGTCTTCACTGACTTTTATTTATGCTTCTTAGTAATTGATTTGTGTTGCTAAATTTATAATAATTATGTTTGTTCATTTATCTATTAAATAAAGGAACCTCCTATGAAACGATTCATGAACTGTTTTTTTGAACTTTCAATTCGTTTTCGAGTACCGGAATGTACTGGAATGTAATTATCGTTTGTCTTAAGAATCCCAACCGCTATAGCCTATAGCTTTAATCCCACGCCTTCTCACTTCATGCACAAATAAAATGTTATTGTAGGAGCAAATCACTACGAGCTTTTGTCGCTCAAGTTAAACTATATTTTAAATATATATTTGATTCCTTCGTTTAATAAGATTCAATAAAGCACACATCATGGAAATAATATGAAAATAATAGCTTTTGAGTGGTGGACAACATGTTAACAGCCTGGTGGCTGTTAATAGCATAGTGATTTAATCTTAGATAGATGTACTTCATCCCAGTAAAATGAATAATTTTAATAATCGTAACAATGGAATTTGGTATTCATGTTCGGTCGCTTTAAACATATTAAACGAATGAAAGTTAATGAACTAACGTAAAAAAAGTTCCCTAGATGTTCGGTTCATTAACAATCCAAATAAAAAAATACAAATAGTTGATTATCAATCTATATAATCAACAAGCTTCACAAATCAACAATCTTTAGTTAAAACGTTTAACCAACATAAATGTTGAAAACAAAACACAGATAAAATTAATACATTTACTTGTGTCTTTTCCATAAACAACAAGGCTTCAAAATATGCAGAAGCGACATCTAAGATTGGAAGTAGTGCACATAATAAACCCACTGCACAATCCTGCCACAAAAATACAATAATAATAAGGATGCATATTACAGAAGTTGCACTGTTTCATTTATAATACAAATATGATAAAAGAAATCATATTTTTTTAATACACTTTGGACAACTTCCAACCTGTTAGATCCCCTTTTACATGTTCCCGTTTCTTTTTTAACATGTTGACATTGAATTAGAAAGAAAAGAATAAGAAACAAACAAAAAAACCCTAACCTTTGCACATAAAGAGTGCTAATACTACTCTTGTCCATTAAACACATACCAAAAAAACAATATCATATAAAAAACTTTCGGTGTTGACCAATTACAAAATCCCATAAGAACCAAAATTCAGGCCAACTCAATTGCCCTACAAGCATCTGTAAGAATTATTAATTGTAACTAAATTTGAAATAGAGGCATACCAAATTTAAACCACCAAGCTTGGAGGTTTTCCTTGGCTATCGCACTCTGCCTTAGTGTTTGGTTTGGGCTCAGTTTATTTGCACGCATATTAGAAAAACGATTCCTAAAATACGAGCTGCATGTTGTGCATTGCGATTCGAGTCAGCCGAAAGCTAACATAAAGCATCAATTATCTAAATGAAGAAGATGATGAAGTCTCCTCTCACAACCTGTAAATCCAAAAAGTATTATTTATACACTATAAGAATTCATTCTTACCTTTGCAATGTTGTACAAAGCTTCACAAGCATAATAGCGAACGATGTTATCTTGATCAGAGAAAGTGCTAATCACCGGTACAATTTGCTACCAGATGGATTGTAAGAGGAAAGATAAAACTTCATTCGTGTTGATCAATATATAAAGTAATTATAATATCTAGCAAATGGAAACTTTTATTTTAGAAGATGGATGATAAATGCTATTGAGCAATCAGTTAGCAATTCCAAGTGACCTATATATGTGAAATTTGCATTGTATTTCTTGTATACATGCTAATGCAGATAAAAAATACAAAGTTAGCCCTAGGTTCACCGAATAAGATCAGAAGACGGATGATGTCTGTTACTGAGCAATCAGTTAGCAATCCACACAAGACTTAAAACAAGCAATAATATTCAGCTTATAATATGAATTGAATAACTGGATTGGTTCATGATAGTATATTAACAATAATATTCAACCTCAAATATCATACATGCCAACTATTATTTACATCCGAACTAACGTTCAATTTGAAAATTAGGTCAAATCGATCAACCAAAAGATATATATAACATAGTATGCTTACCATTTTTTTGCAGTTGTGGTGACTGAACCAATTGGAAACAGCAAACGGCCATAGTTATACCCCTAAGGATAACCGACGGCCATTGATTTCAATGTTTGATTGCAAAGTTATTACAGGGGTTTAGATGGTTGATTGTAACTCTTTATTGTAGGGTTTGAATGGAGAGTAATTACAACGGTTTCGATAACTATTCAATTGGAGAGTAATAACCCTAATTAAATGTGGCTCACAAATCTAACTACATAACCGTTCATTTGGCTGATGACGTCGTCGATGATAATGACTTGAAAGGTCGCCGGAGAACTCCCGCATTTATTTTAACGAGGTCTCCCCTTAGTTAGGGTTATGGGGTGAATTCGAACACTATTTTAGGGGTATGGAGACAGATTCATCAGGTTCAATTCTTTAAATGAAGGTGGGGTTGTAACAAATGAAGATTGTTAATGACAATGAATGAAGTTGTCAGAGTGAATTGAAGTCGCCGGAAACCCAAGTATAGAAGTCGCGGTGGATAGCCCTCATAAATGTTCAGGCGTTTAAGAGAGAGTATAGGAATGTGAAAGGTTGTCTATATGTATTATAATCTCGTATAGATATACCATGAAACAAAAAGATACATATTAATTATAATTTCATCATCATCTACGGAAGTCATATATTTTAAATATGAAGCGTAAACATGTAGATGTTGTAACATAAGTTGTGTGTTATAAAAACTATTTTTATTGAAATTATAAAACATATAAATACACAACACAAATATTACTACAAATATGGATATAACAATAAGATATAAAAATTATAATTTTTATTAAAAAGTTTAACACAGCAACAATAAAATCCAAACCTCGTGACTTAAACCACTATTTCAATCCAAACATCCATACATCCAGTCCAAACATTCATAAATAATTTCTCAAAATCCAAAAATAAAATAAAATAAAACAACAAAGTCTCAAAAATTTAAAACATAACAATGAAGATAATTAATTGTCGTTATTACTCAATAAAGAGTTAACTGTCATTTTAGTACCCGTGTTTGTTTAATTACGCAACTTTAGTGCCATTTTAGAATTTTTTGCAAATGTGTACCCCAGTTTTCTAAAATTTGCAATTTTAGTACTTTTTCTAATCTCGTATATTTTTATTCGTTGAGTAAGGGGTAATTTGGTAACTCCACTATTTTCTTTATTTTTTTCTTTTCTTTTAATCAATTCCCCTCTTTAAAATTTAACTTTCATCTAAACTAAAGGAAACTGTCGCCAAAAGCCGCTTAGCGCCATAATGTTCCTAGCTCGTCGAATAACATCATGCGATCAAAGCTTGATCAGTTGATATCGGGTATAGGAATCGTCAAAGGATGATCGGTGTTTGCTATCATAGTTGTATTCTTGTTCGCCGTCAAATCGAGGATTGCCCGAAAAATATGACACTCATCAAAATATAATCCTTGGTGGTCGGAATATAGATCAAACTTTTAATCCACTCCTTTATGTTGCCTAAACAGTCATCGGGTTCACCTTTTGATATGGCCGGACCTGGTAATGTCACCACAACCTTGAACTGTCGGCTTTATGCGAAACCCTAGCGCTGCCATTGGTATCTTTCACCTAGAAATCGATTTCACCAGCATGTGCCCCGGTGCGGTAATCTCCTTCATTCACTGACTTTGCTGGAACTGTTGTAGTTGTCACCAGCCGCCGATTGATGCCACTGAACATCGTTGGAGTTTTTTCTGTCGTTCACGCCTCCGAGGAAAACTATTGATGTGTTGTGTGGGTCTGAGGAGGGGAGGGGGTGGACGAAAGACATGAAGGGTATTGCTTTTGTAGATCAGGGATATCATTTGTTAGTGAATTCAAAAGCTTTGTGATGTTCTTCAACAACCAACAATTTTAAACAATCCAAATGCCTAATAATTAGCACCCTTCCAACATGCCAACAAACTCTAAGATTTAGGGATTTAAGATTATGAAGATTTATATGGAGAATTTGATTAAAAGAAAAGAAAATTATAATAAAAGACAGAATTACAGATATTGTTCTTTATGTTTGCACTCAATTTCAGTAGTTGTCCTTTATCTTTAAAAGTAACATATTTTATACTTTATGTTTACAAATGTTACATCGTTTGTCCTTTAACCCTAACCCAGTTAGTTTTTATCGTTAAGTCTGGTCATGTGCCTTGCATATGAGGGTAAATTGGTCATTTTACCCATTTATTAAAAAAACATTTAAAAAAAATAAAAGAATACATAATATAAATGCAAAAATCTCTCTCTCTCTCTCTCTCTCTTCCGTTCATACACCATCGCCACCACCGTTTCTCCGGCGAGCCTCCACAGCCACCGAAACCCACCACCAGGCATGGAAAGTTGCATATATTTTTAACCAAATTCACCCCTACCCCACCAACCTCTCTTCTTCCCTTTTAAACATTGGCTGGAAACCACCACCACCGGAATCCACCACCGCACCGTCGTCGTACCCACCTCCGCCATGACCTACTTTCATTAAATCAATTTCTCTCTCTCTCTCCAAAACTTTCACCATTAACAAACCTTTCCATCACCACACCAATCACATATCACCTCCACAGATCTAGCCGAGCTCCAGAGATCACCTCCACAAATCTGGCCGACTTCCATAGATCACCACCCATCGGGTCACCAACCACCACCACCTCCACAGATCTGGTCGACGGCGGTGTCTTCGTGTGGTGATTAGGACGGCGAGTCAGCGATGGTGGTGGAAGCCAAAACGATTACGACTCAGATTTAGACTATGGTGGAGTGTGGAAGATCTAGCGGCGCCGACGGTGGTCTAAGATTCCCACCGGAGTGAGGTTACAAGTGTTGATGGTGACACTGGTGGTGAAGGTTGATGTTAACATTGGTGGTGTGTTGATGTTGATGGTGGTACGATGGTGATGGTGGTGTTAAGTTTGTGGCAGAAGATACAAAAGAAGGGAGGGGGGGAGGCTTGAGAGAGATCTTTATTTGTTTTATATATTATATATTTACATATCTTTTAGTTTATTTATTATTAACTAGTATTGAGAACTCGCCCGCGTTGCAGGGGCGTGAAACAGTAATTGAATCAAAGAAAGTTCTAGTAATTGCGGCTCAATTAAATTGCCATGCCTAAACATCACCTCCATCTCCTTGACTTTTTAACCAGTTTTAGATTGTTTCAATATTTGAGACACATATTTACGCTAAGAATTCGCCTTCAACACCCATAAAAGTTTGTAAAACGTTCATGCCAAATCATGACGCATACCTTATATGCATCGGTGTAGTGTTGGAATTAGAAGTATGGTCGGACCTTATTTTATCTGTTTCATATTGTATTATAATATCACGTGTAAGAGTAACTCATCAATCATTTGTTGCAATTTTATTTGCCAAAGTGGCATGTTTTGTCATAGTCTATTCTGACTTTCAAAGAGCCAGACCATAGCCAAGACTACACCACCGTCACCTTGGATTCCGACACGGAACCCGATCATAACAGAAATCAAGATAATACCACAACATAGTATATTCTGAATTTCTAAACTCCAGACCACTCTCAAAACACACCATCACCTAGGGTCCCCTTACAACAAAAGAAATCGAGGTCGCCTTCCCTGAGACAGTATAAATGGAGGTCGTAACCATAATTGTTGTAGCCTTTCCGCCGCTATAGACGACCGGCAACAGCATGATAACATCATAAACAGCCACATGTCACCTGTGGTGGGTTTTATAAACCCTCGAGCAACGATGAACAACCAACGGTTGTCAAACCAAGGAAAACAGTCACATGCGACAGTGACCATCGTCACACCACCAAGAAACCCTAAATCAACCATCAAAAGTAGTTCAATCGATCGGATCTGAACACAACGATGATCAACATTCACATCCACAAACACCTAACATCACCTGGAATGGATGATGATGTCAAGTATTAAGGAAGAGAGAGAGAGAAACAAAGAAGAAAGAGGGGCGTTGGTGGATAGAAATAAGAGAAGAGGTGGGATGAGATAATAAAAAAAAACCTTCTGTAAAGATAGAAGAAACACGTGTAATCAGGCCAAACACGTGTGCTACAACCAAGTTGTTGAAACTGTACAACATGAATTACAACATTAACAAACTAATGTACAACATCTGAATGCTACTCTCCCAATACTGTATGTATATAAATTTTGTTAAGTAAATAAGTTGATTGACTAATTTGTCCTTATGTGCAAGGCATGTGACCTGAGTTAACGAAAAATACTAACTGAGTTATGGTCAAAGTACAAACGGTGTACCATTTGGAAACATATAGTACAAATTATGTTACTTTTAAAGATAAATGATAACAATTGAAATTTGGTATAAACATAAAGAACAATTTCTGTAATTCTGTCTAAAAAAATGGTAAAGTTACCAAATTACCCTGACTTAACAGATAAAAATAGATGAGGTTAGAAAAAAGTACTAAAATTGCAAGTTTTAGAAAACTAAGGTAGTCATTTGCAAAAAAATATAAAATGACATTAAAGTTGCGTAATTGAACAAGCCACAAATACTAAAATGGCAGTTAACTCCTCAATAAATGGTGATTATAACCATCTATCTTTTTTAATAAAAGAATACCACTATATGTCACTCGTCACTCTCTCAGTCATCCTCGCCATTTTTAACCCATTTACCATATATGGGTTCTTTCTATGATCCCGAGTGGGTAATTAACCGCCCAGATTTTAACCCGTTTGTTTTCATTCAACACAATCCTTCATGACCTCTGCACGATTACAAAACCTAGATCGTCTCTATTGTATTGTTGTAGAATCTGATTGCTATTTACCTTAATCTTTCTCTGGTTACACGTGTGAGACCGTTCTACTTTATCGCTCCAAATTTATAAGCCCTCTAACAAGCTACACTGCTAAATCTCACGGCGACTTTCAACCATCGTGTTGTCATCAACGAAAGCATGAAGCGATCTCAGAAATCTCACCGGTCTCGTCAATCCGGCTCCTCCGTCAATAAGAAATCCGCTACTGATAAGAAGAAGGACTACATCAATGAAGAGAAGAAGCAAAACCCTAAGGTTATGAAAATTTTCATCAATTTATTAATTGTTTAATTACCTATTGAAATTGTTATTGTCTGTCGTTGATTCCGTTGAAATTTAGCTCTAATGCTAGCAAATTTATAAAAAAGCTCCTTGTTGTTCTATTGTTGGTAAATTTATACTAATACTAGGTTTAAAAAAGCTCTCCGTTGTTGGTAAATGATGATCTTTTTATGTTCCTGATATCTAAACTATTATGTTTGGTGCAAGAAGATCACAGGTTCAAAGTTCCCGGCTCACTTGTATTTTAATTTAAGCCGTCCTTGCGGCCTGCATTCATATAACATATTAATATTAGTAGAGCTAAGAGCATTCCCACCCTATTTCATATCCCTAAATTGAAAATTACACTAAAACACATTACATATTTTCTTTACTTTTTAATTAAATAATAATTTTTTTACCTTTATCATTACCATTTATCGTTCATTCACTTACAACCACTTTCAAAATATATTAAAAAGTTATAGGGGTGAACAATAGTTTTTTCAAATATACAGAAAAATCACTACGTTTTCTAAAATATAAAAATTCTTCACTCACAACACTCTAAATCACCTTCTAAATTATAAAAACAACCGTTACATAAAATAAGGGGTGAATGAGAATACTCTAAGTAGCTAACAAATTCCTATTCATGTTTATTATTATAGGTGAAAGCAAATGGTTTGTTGATAAGTGAACTCAGTCGGTTTCATCATAGACCACATGAATGTCTTATCCTTGATTAACATGTTTTATAATTTATATTTTATCTTTATTAATTAATCAAATTTTCATCAATTATCCGTATAATGCACGGGACTCAAACTAGTTTATTTTGAAACATTCTCTAACGTAGGAGTTAATGTTTAAAATTAAATTGTTTATAAGATGGATAAATTTATTTATAAAAATTGTATATATGGCATCCTATGTGGATAACTTATTTAAAAGTCATATGCAAATGACGTTATGCTTTAATAGTATACGTAGATTATAAGAATATAAAAAGGTTAAAAGGGTCTAATAAGATGCCAAGTTGCTAATTATAAGAAAAACTAACAGAAATTGGCCATTTTTAAATTGTTATTATATAAAAATGAAACTTAAGGTTATGTTTGTTTTTACTTAAAAGATATGCAATGATCTTATGTCTATGGACGCTCAGACATAAGCTTAAGAACCTGAAAACGGTTTTTATGGTCCTAAAAAATAAGATAATATCCAAATTCTTCACACTTCTTCACATCCTACCAACACTCACTACTCAACACCACCACCACCCACCGTCCGTTACCCCCAACCACCACCCACCGACCGTCCGCCACCGCCACCGTCCACCACCCATCACCATCGTCCATCACCATCGTCCATCACCACCACCCACCGTCCTCCACCACCGCCTACCACCATCGTTTACCACCAATCGTCCACCGCCCCCCACTTCCATAGTTCGTACACCACCACCAATTATTTTAACAGTCTACAGACGTTAAAAACAAACATTTTCTTCTTGCAAACTACAGATGTTTAATTGGTCCACATCTTCTTCAACAGATGTCTGCAAATGTGGTCCGCAGATTACAGACATTTTACCTCTTCAAAACAAACAACACCTAAGTTAACGAATTCCAAATGTAAGCTAGAGTTGTTTTAGGCTTGTTAGATTTCCAAGTTGCAGCGGCTAACGGCTTATGAGCCGGCCATACTCCAGCGAAGTAATTAGTGGCACAACGTCTTTAAGAATCGTTAAAAAATTTTGGGCCGAAGGCGTAAAAAAATTTAACTCAGCAAAAGAGATTTTTTGTTGAGTTTAAACTGATTTTTTTAAATGGGTTTACTTGGTTATGATTTTGGTTATGTAAAAAAGTTTTTGTTTAAAAATAAGTTTAAACATTTCTTATGTTAGGGTAGAGCCTCTTTGCCACTAGACTAAACCAAACTAGTGTTGGTGTAATTAAGTATAAATATTGTTTTTCATAAAAATATGTATGAATTTATTTTAAAAAAAATTGGGGTATCGGGTTGAAATCCGTCGGCCACCTAGCCCTTTTAAAAACCATGCCTTGATTAGCGGTCTGATGAAAATCGAGAGAAAAGGATGATATTTCCCACACGTAAAAGTACTGATTCATCCACTATGATATTATTGTAAGTTTGTAACTTACATTTGTCCATAATTTTATATATACGTAGCTTTAACAATTTAATTGGATCTATGATGATTAATACTTGTATACCTTTACATTTAATTTTCTTTAGTATGTATTTGTATATATTATTTGTCTATTTTTTCATAAGTTATTTATCTTGTCACCGATTTTGAACTCGGTTCACGTCGTCAATTGACCATAAGCTAAGGTGGAGATCACAATGCAGTTTTAGTAACATTGTAGTAATAACAATGTAGATATGTTACCAACCGAAAGATTGGGAAAAAAAAGGTTTATAAACAAGTTTGCTTGTTGATATGTCAAAACAGATTAGCAAATGGAGCCTCTAGTTGTAAATGAAACTCAACTAGTCGTATATATAGCAAAACCTCACATTAGTGATACTTGTCTTTTGGGACCTTTGTACTAGGGTCTTACACTTTTTAAAATTATATTAATACGCTACTAATTTAATTTATAGAAATACATTTTCGAAATTAACTACTTTTTCTTTAGTTGCGTTTGGAACTAATGCCAATACCGAGTGAGCCTTTCTGAGACGAGATATCAACCGTTCATACTGATTTTGACGCTCTAGGCATGACTCTCCCAGGACATCATCAAGGAAGAAACCTATCACTATGATAAAACCCCCTTGAGTCAGGCTTTTTTTCTGAATGAAGATAAAGCTATTTTATATAACACAAACCGAGCTACATCTGGACAATGGGTAAACGAGCAACAAGCTGCGTCGCTATCCCCTTTGAATCGCAAAGTCTATTCTACTAAATATAAATCATTGGTTCCTCGGGCTCTGCGAGTCACTGTGGACCACCTTCTATACTCGCTCCAAGAAGCGAACCGCCTCGGAAGCTAGGGATCCAAATGTGTAAGGCTTTGAACTTGAAACCATAAAATCTCAAAGTTTAATCATTACTCCATGCAATTCGACCAAGAGGTTAATGGCTGACATGTAACTACTGCTTGTAGTGTTGGAAGTCAACATATGTTTTAACCATTTCATGGTTTTTGTGTAAACCCAACAATTTATCATTCAAACCCGCCCGAATTTAAGAATGATATTTGGTTTGTTCTATTTACTTGTGCGTATGTATTCTTCTTTCTTAGAGAACTTAGTATGAGACATATTAGACTATCACCATATAATAATATTGATGACGGGGATAGCCCAAAGTCTGGTAAAATGACTTTCACACATTAACGCTAAAAAGGTTAGAAGGTTATAAGGTTCCTTTTCCCGCCCAATTAAGGAAAACAAGTACGTGAACAGTAAAAGCATGAACAGTAACGCATCACATCACTGTTCACATTATCTCTCAGCCGTAAAAAAGGGATATGCTCAGAAAGTATATTATTAACCACAAGTCAATAACCTCCCGCGCATAAAAGGGTCAGCCCTCTACCACAAACAAGGGATTCACTAGTTTACCCATCGGACAAAAGCCTTACATTCCTTTCTCTATAAAAGGAATGTAACCCAGACATTAGAGGACATACCAGATCTGGGAGTTAACACATACTCTCTGATCTTCTCTTCTTCCTGGAGAAGCTTGCACTTTGCATGCTTCTTTCTTACTCCAAAAACTACATAGCTTCACTAAGAACTCGCATCCAAAAACCGGTTCCAACATCTCGGTCTTGGATCCTTAGTGAATCATAACAAATAACAACTAAACTAGTGAACCTCTCTCTACGTTTTGCAAACGTAGAGGGACCCGACGACCTGCGTTAGGTTAACCGGAACCCTTGAAGCCTGTTAGCCTAACCAGTCTATTCACTATCATCGGTCTTATAATTTTTGTAGCAACAAGTTGGCGCCCACCGTGGGGCTACGCCGCTTACTTTATCTTAAAGACCAGTAGTGTAGCTCCATTTTCATCAAATTCGTCATGTCGGAAAGTGAATCTCCCGAAGAAGTTGATCAAGTGTCAAGAACACCGACACCAAGTGCTAGCCCACAAATTCCGGCTGCGACCACGCCTTTTTCCACTCCGGGAGGTACTTCGACAGGACTTTTACTCCCCGAGTTTTCACCTTTCCGAACTCCAACCCATTCACGATCTGGAGTTCCTTCTCCTCATGTAGGAGTCACAAACATCCCGGAGCGTGTCGACTTGACACCGGAAGGGGTAGCAAGAAATTTCTTACAGCTAAAATCTCTTCTTAACCAACTCGTGAGCCAGGAAAGAGAAAAATGGATAAGAATAAGGCTGGATTATGACGAGTGGGAACCCTCATTGTCACTCGGACCTCCACCTCCCCTTTTTACTAGCTCACAACCAGCTGCTTCTTATTTGGAAGTTGGTCCAAGTATAACCTGTCAACCTTTTAACCCAACTCCTTATGCCTACGGGAGGCCAAGCCCAACGACCTTCCCTTTGTTCACGTCACAACCCCTTGGGCATGAAACCACTCTCGAACAAATATGGCAGTCACCAGCTTCAGGTGTTCCTCCTCCTACAACCACTACATGGGAGCAGGCCATGTCGGTCTTACCCTTGGCTCAGAGTGCAGCGATGAGCACCCCCATGGGAACAAACCAAACAACAGCAACTACTGAAAGCCTTCAAGGCTTTAATCTCATGCCTCAGATGATGGCTCAAATGATGGCACACTTCCCTTGGACCCAACTCATAAACCAAGCACTGAATACTCAACAGGGAACAACAAGTCATAATCTCGCTACAAGGGTAGAAGAAGACCTTCCAAGCCCTACAAGTCCGGTAATCTATCTTGTTTCTCTCAACAAATCGCCGATTATGACTTTCAAATGAAAATCAAGATGCCATCCCATATAAAAGCGTATGATGGGACCGAGGATCCCGAAGACCACCTCCAGATATTTACCGATGCTGCCAGAATTGAAAAGTGGTCCCACGCTGAATGTTGTTTAATGTTCATGCCAACACTTGTCGGATCATCCAGGATATGGTTCAACGAACCTTCCTGCCCAAAGCGTTCGAAGATTCGATGATCTAATCAAGGGATTCTTGGCCAACTTTTCACAACAAAGGAGGTACATCAAAGATGCCACGGTAATTTTTCAGATAAAACAAAAAGATGACGAAAGCCTTCGAGACTTCATCGAAAGATATAAGAAGGAAGGGTTGACATATGTGGTGGCCGACGAAAAAATGAGGGTGGCAGGCTTCATGAACGCTATCACCTCCAAATACCTCACAAGGGACTTTAACAAGTGCCTACCTAAAACCCTTGAAGAAGCTCTCGAACGAGCTGAGGCTCATATCCTAGGAGAAGAGGCCGTTGATTTCAAAGAACAAAGAAAAAGAGCTCCTAGTTGGCGAGGCAACAGCCCCAACCGAAAGAGAGGGAACTTCAGTCCCTATGATAGACATCAAAGGAGCTCAAATCAACGAAGGCCTGAAGGTCGGAACTTTCCAAGCAGGTAAAAAACTTTGAGCTTCACAGCTTTAACCAAAACCCCTCAGGAGATCCTTGCCACCGAAGAAGTGAAGCACGGCTTCCGACCTCCTCGACCCTTGCCCAAAAGCAAGAAAAACGAAAACTCCACCCAGTTCTGTGAGTTCCACGAAGAAAAAGGTCACCACACCAACGATTGCTTTCAACTCAAGAGAAGAATTGAGGAAGTTGTTAAGTCCGGAGAATTGGCCCATTTGGTAAAGGGGGTCAAGGATAAGATGGCCGAAAGAAAAAGCAAAGTAGTGAATATGGTGAATATAGACCAAGGTGTTCCCCACAAACGACAACGCTTGGAGGCTTGGGAGCCTCAATGTGCCTGCTTCCCGCCATCTCAAGGTGACTTACTCTCAAACCCTTTGATGGTAGAAGCGAACGTGGGGACAATCAAAACAAACAAGGCCTACATTGACACATGGGCGGCTACAGAAATCATGTTAGAAAAGTTCTTCAACCAACTAAGCAAGGAAGAACGTTCAAGGCTTCAACCCTCCGGATCATCTATAAAAGGTATCGCCGATATACCCTTAAAGCCTTTGGGCCAACTAACCCTTGATGCCTGTTCTAGTGAAGGCAAGATGAAGAAAACCAAACCACTCACTTTTGTGGTTATCAACATACCTTCCAACTATGATGTAATCATAGGAAGGCCAGGATAATGTGCGTTCAACATGGAAATCTCGGTTGGTCAAGGCGCCGTAAAGTTTCCCACTGAGAGAGGAATTGCAACCCTTCAACCCACCCAAGAGGTTTACGCGATTGAAAGGGAAAGTTCAAAAAACGAAGACGACGAACAAGGCTTGATCATAAACCCCAAGTATCCTGAACAAAAGGTACGGGTAAACACGAGCCTTTCCAAAGAAACTCTCTCAAACCTTGAAAAGTTGTTGATACATTATAGCGATGTCTTTGCTTGGTGCCCGGAAGACATGACGGGCATCCCTCGAAGCATTGCAGAGCATTAGCTAAAAATACCCCCCGATGTCAAGCCTGTTGTCCAAAAGAAACGGAGCCTAGCTCCTGAACGAAGCTTGGCAGCATGCCAAGAGGTTGAAAAGCTTGTCCTAGCTGGGATCCTGCGTGAGGTCAAATACCAGTCATGGGTTGCTAATCCAGTCATGGTTCGAAAGCCCGACAAGTCTTGGAGGATATGCATCGACTTTAAATACTTGAACAAAGCTTGCCCGAAGGATTGCTGTCCCTTACCCGAGATAGACCTCAAGGTTGACTCTTTAACCGGCCACCCCTTTAAGTGTTTTCTCGACGCTTACAAGGGTTATCATCAAATTCTCATGAAAGTGGAAGATGAAGAAAAAACCGCATTCCACACGGACGCGGGTATTTTTTGTTATCAAAAGATGCCTTTTGGTTTACAAAATGCCGGAGCAACCTTTCAACGTTTGATTGACAAAGCATTTGCCAGCCAAATTGGCAAATACATGGAAACCTATGACGATGATCTGGTAATCAAGAGCAAGACCGAGCATCAAATGCTCGATGATGTACAAGAAACCTTCCAAAACCTGAGGAAGATCAACATGAAACTCAATCCCGGAAAATGTTCATTCGGATTCGAAGAAGGCAAGTTTTTGGGACACATCGTAGGGAAACAAAGCATAAAAGCCAATCCCAACAAAGTCAGGGATGTTCTTGAAACTAAATCTCCACAAATCAAAAAAGAAGTGGAGAGTCTGAATGGAAGACTTGAAGCCTTGAAGCGTTTTACCTCCAAGCTCGCAGAGAAATCCCTAACCTTCTTCAAGAAACTAAAGGGTTGCACCAATAAAAAAGACTTCAGGTGGACGGAAGAAGCGGAAGAAGCCTTCAATTAAATGAAGCAACACTTGGCTTTACTTCTAGCTATTGCAGCCCCCGAAACGGGAGAACTGATCTCTGTCTATCTCTCGGTCGCTGAAGAAGCATTAAGCGCGGTCCTAACCATCGAACGAAACAAAGTTCAGGTACCCGTTTATTTCTTTAGTAAAACACTAAAACTAGCAGAGATCAAATATCCTCCTTTGGAAAAACTTGCCCTGGCCTTAATTCAAAATGCCAGAAGGCTTCGAAGTTACTTTCAAGCACACCCTATACAAGTGGTCACTGACCAAACCATCAAGAGTGTGCTTGAAAAACCATAAAATTCAGGCCAATTGGCCAAATGGGCTGTGGAGCTAGGTGAACATAACATCACCTATGTCCCAAGAAAAGTTGTCAAAGCCCAAGTATTGGCGGATTTCATTGTAGAAATCCCGAAGCAAGTCATTTCTGAAATACATACAACTGCCATTGAACCTTCTGACCCTGAAGCCTGGAAGCTTTTTACCGATGGAGCTTCCAGCATTGAAGGGTCAGGAGCTGGGCTCATTTTAATCAACCCTGAAGGGTTAGAATTCACATATGCTCTCCGACTTGAACTTCAGACCACCAACAACGAAGCTGAATATGAAGCATTGATCGCTAGTCTGAGAATTGCCAAAGAGTTGAAGATCCAAAAGCTACAAGTCTTCACAGACTCGTTGTTTGTTTCAAGTCAAGTCAATGATAGCTATGTAGTAAAAGAGCCCAACATGAAGAAGTATCGTGAAAAGGCAAAGGAATTGGTGAACACGTTTCAAGAGTGTACTATCAAACAAGTCCCAAGATCACAAAACAAAAGAGCCGATGCCCTGAGCAAACTTGCATCCCTCACATTTGCACACCTCACCAAGAAAGTATTGGTAGAAGTGTTGAAAACTCTCTCCATTCAAGAAACGGAGGTTCAAGACGTAATCACTGAAGAAGGTCCCAGTTGGATGACTCCCATAGAAAAGTTCCTCAAAAATGGTGAGTTACCTCTGGACCAGACAGAGGCTGAAAGGGTTCGAATCAAGTTCCGACAGTATGTTCTTCAAGGAGAAGCCCTTTATGAAAAGGTTATCTTGCACCACTACTAAGATGTGTGGGCCCTGAACAAAGTCAATATCTGATCAAAGAGGTTCACGAGGGGATATGTGGAGCTCATTTTGGGCCAAGGACGGTGGTTGCCAAGTTGATGAACCTTGGATACTTCTGGCCCACGATGCACCGAGATGCAACAGGGCAACTTAAGAAATGTGAAGCTTGTCATATTCATGCACCGGTTCCCAAAGCCCTAAACACGATCTAGTTCCCATCTCCTCGGCTTGGCCATTCTACGAGTGGGGAATGGATATCGTTGGTCCATTCCCACCAGCCAAGGGTGGGGTAAAATTTCTGTTAGTAGCCGTGGACTACTTCACCAAGTGGCCTGAAGTCAAACCACTTGCAAAAATAATGGGCAAACAAGTCATCGACTTTGTATGGGAAAACATCATTTGCCGCTATGGGCTGCTAGGAGTGTTGGTCAAGGATAATGGGAAGCAATTTGCTGAGAAGCCTTTTAGCACATGGTGCAAGGAATTCAGAATCACCCAAGTGTTCAGCTCAGTTGCATACCCACAATCCAACGGCCAAGTTGAAAGAATAAACAGAACAATCATGGAAGGAATCAAAGCAAGGCTAGGAAGACATGACAACAAGTGGCTTGAAGAACTTCCAAATGTCCTATGGGCGATAAGAACGACCGAAAAAACAAGCCACAAACGAACACCCTACAGTTTAGTGTTTGGATCGGAAGCCGTAATCCCAGCAGAAGTCGGAGTTGTGACTCAAAGAACACTCAACATGGATCTCGAATCAAATAACAATGAGACCGTGTTGAATTTGCAACTCCTTGAAGAAATACGTGATCAAGCCGCAGTACAAGAGGCTAAGTACAAACAAAAAATGAACGCTTATTACAATGCAAGAGTGAAACATGAACGTTTCAGGCCGGGAGACCTTGTACTCCGAAACAACGAGGCCAACAAAAAAGAAAACCAATGAAAACTCAGCCCAAAGTGGGAATGACCATATACAATCCTTGAAGCTCACAAAAGTTGTCAAACCCCCATCTTGGGCCTAGGAGTGCGACTCGATAGTTGGTACCACATTTGTAAATAAATCAGAGTTACATTTAATTAGCGGAAGTTTTTATAAAACCTAAGGATCAAAGTTATAAAATATTTACATTACAAAAGATGGAACGAAGTTCCATTTGTGTTTACTTGTTTTAAGTTTACAAAACCACCATTTAGTTATATTTAAGTTTAACAAAAATTATCCGAGCCATCAGATTCTTGAGCCTTCGTCCTTCAAGCTCTATTCTTGGTTACCTGCAAAATGTTATAAAAATACGTCAGCAAAGATTGCTGGTGAATACGCTGACACTAAAACATTTTCTTTTACTTTGTTACCCCTCGAGGGTTACGCATGCCTCGGCCCATCTTGGCTTAGAAATAAAAAAGTTAAAACAATATCATTATAAACTCGAGTCTCTACACTAGGTCACCTCAGCAAGACACCGCAGCGTCTCGACGTACTTAGGTACCATAAATATACACAAGGTCATTCTTACTCGAACATACTTTGGTTCGGCCCATCGTGGCTGGAGGTCGTGACCAGGCATGGTGCGATGTGCCCACCGCATTTAACCACATATGTAAGGATCCAGACAAACGTATACTACAGCCTGAGGGCTAGGCTTTTACTCTTATTCATTATGTTTTTAGAGACACATGGTCTCATGTAAAGTTTTACATATAACACATTTATTTGTTTGAAAACAAGTTTATAAAAGTGGGGCATATTCACCTTTGATCGGGATCGGTTTCCAACACCGTCCTTTAGTCTCCTTCTTGCTATCTCGCACCTATAGTACGAGTATAACTTTTGTTAGTTGGATATACTATCCGGCTTAAGATCTTTAGTCTTTATTTTACCTCGATGAACCTTTAGTTCAATTCTCATTTACTTGAAAACCTTTAGTTTAAAAGTAATGTTTATAAACTTTTAGTTTATTATAAAAACCCTACGTTTCTTCTTCTTTAAGAAACGTATTCTTTTCTTTATTATTTAAGAATACTCATTATACTTAAATAATAATAATTAAAACAAAGAATTATATAACACATATATATAGACACATTTCTTTCTTTATTTCTTTGTTATATTATTTATTCTCGAGGTATATATATTTTTGACTTTAGGGCTTAAGCCTTTAATATAATATTATATTATATTCAATTGACTTTACGCCTAACCTCGTTGGTGTTTTGGGAACCCTAAGGATTCGAGCAGCACTTCCACGCTACTCGATCAACACTTCCTTACGCCAAATGGAGTCACTCGTCGGCACGCTTCTCGAGCACCAATACTTCACGGCACGCACTTCAAAATGATCGTCGGGACGTTGGTACGGGATCACCTTCTTGATATACACGTCGTCGGGAATGGCACGAATAACGAGTTATGGTACGGGAATCGAGGAATCGAGCACGGTTTTCGAGGTGGATCGTGGGCACGCTTTTCGAGGTGTAGTGAGATGTTTAGAGAGAGAAAGGTATGCTGAATTTTAGTGTTATTTGTGAAATCCCGAAGGTTGCTATTTATAGGCAAAATTTTGGACCCCATCGCGGTACGCGATGGGTCCCTGGGCTGGCCTATCGCGTAGCGCGATATAGGCCTAGCCAGTCACCACGTAGGCTTGCCACGTGGCGACATGTGGCGGCAGACGGTGCCACTGTGTGCCACTTGGTACATGTGTCACAACGTGTCAGGCCACGTCATCGCGGTACGCGATGACGTAGGCTCAACAACGATCGCGTATCGTCGTTGACTATATCTAGAAGCTTTGACTAAGCCCCATCGCGGTACGCGATGGGCTTGTCTTTTGTCCCGTCGCATAGCGTGAGAGGACAAGAAATCAAAATTTTCATTTTTAACCTTGGAGTTTAGAATTTGGCAAATTTGATCCCTAAACTTTGAAAAGTTGACATTTTTGGCTCGAAATTTCCGTGATGTTACATCCTCCCCACCTTGAAATAAATCTCGTCCTCGAGATTGCTTCACGAGAATAAGTGGGGGTATTTCCTTTTCATTTCCGACTCGAGTTCCCAAGTATACTCGGGTCCTCTTCACGAATCCCATTTCACTTTCACTATTTTCAAGGTTCGTATTTTGAGTTTCTTTAGTTTTGAATATTCGATTTGAATTGGTTTCTCAATGAATTTTAAGTTCTTGTTTATTTCCACATCTTTTAAAGGCATCGAAAGATTTTCATCGGTTAAACGTTTACGCAGATTCGAGATGTGGAATACATCGTGTATCCCTTGAATTTCCTCGGGTAGTCGCAATCGGTATGCGACGGTACCAATTCGTTCAAGTACCTCAAAGGGTCCAACGAATCGAGGACTTAACTTTCCTTTCTTGCCGAAGCGAACTACGCCTTTCCATGGCGAGACTTTCAAAAGAACTTTATCACTGACATTGAACTCTAACGGCTTACGACGGATATCGGCGTAACTCTTTTGGCAATCACGTGCCGTCTTAAGTCGTTCACGGATTTGAATAACTTTGTCGGTAGTTTCTTGGACTATCTCAGGTCCAGATAATTGATTATCTCCAGTTTCAGACCAACACACGGGCGTTCTACACTTTCGACCATACAACGCCTCGAATGGTGCGGCTTGAATACTTGCATGATAACTATTGTTATACGAAAATTCCATTAGGGGTAAGTGGTCATCCCAACTTCCACCTAAGTCTCCATCCAGCGTCGTTGGCGCATGTTGAGCTCTTTTTGATCAAAGATGTGTTTCAAACTCTTATGATCAGTGTACAAGATAAATCTTACTCCATAGAGATAGTGCCTCCATATCTTAAGTGAAAATATTATGGCGCCTAACTCTAGATCGTGAGTCGTGTAGTTCTTTTCGTGTACTTTCAATTGACGAGAGGCGTAAGCGATTACTTTCTTTCGTTGCATTAGTACGCATCCTAAACCAGAATGAGATGCGTCACTAAAGACAACAAAGTCTTCGGTACCTTCTGGCAAGGCCAGTATAGGTGCTTGGGTAATTTTTTGTTTAAGGATATCGAACACCTCTTGTTGCTTTGTTCCCCATTCGTATTTGATATTCTTTCGAGTTAAGGAGGTTAGGGGAACAACGATTCGAGAAAAGTTTTCGATGAGCCTTCGATAATAGCCGGCCAATCCCAAGAAGCTTTAAATCTCCGTTGGCGACTTTGGGATCTCCCACTTAGAGATAGCTTCAATCTTAGTGGGGTCTACTTGAATTCTGTTAACGTGTGATGATGTGACCAAGAAATTGCACTTCGTGCAACCAGATGTCGCATTTCGAGAACTTGGCGTACAATTTCTCGGTTCTAAGAATTTCAAGTAATGTTCGAAGGTGGTTTTCATGATCGGCCTTAGACTTAGAGTAAATTAATATGTCGTCGATGAATACGATCACAAATTTATGCAAGTAAGGCTTACAGATACGATTCATCATATCCATGAACGCAGCCGGCGCATTAGTAAGTCCAAATGGCATAACGGTGGACTCATAATGGCCGTACCTTGTTCGAAATGCGGTTTTCGGAATATCTTCGGATTGAACTTTGAGTTGGTGATAGCCGGAACGAAGATTGATTTTGGAAAAGAAGCTAGCACCTTGAAGTTGGTCAAACAAATCGTCAATTCGGGGAAGTGGATATCGGTTCTTGATTGTAACTTTGTTGAGAACTCAGTAGTCGATGCACATTCACATGGATCCATCCTTCTTCTTGACAAAAAGTATCGGCGCTCCCCATGGTGATGAACTTGGTCGTATGAATCCCTTCTCGAGAAGCTCGTCAAGTTGTTTCTTCAATTCTTTCATCTCGGTTGGTGCGAGGCGATACAAAGCTTTGGCGATCGGAGCAGTACCGGGAATAAGATCGATTCTAAATTCTACTTCGCGATCGGGAGGAATGCCGGGAAGTTCATCGGGAAAGACATCGACATAATCGGAAACAACAGGAACGTTTTTGATTTCCTTGGGTTTAGATTCTTCGGTGACGTAGGCCGTGAATGCTAAGCTTCCTTGATTTAAACATTTGTTAGCCCTTATCATAGAGATTAGGCTAACTTGGCCAGCGTCTTTATCCCCTTCAATTCGAATAGTTCGTTTATCTGGGGATTGGAGTTCAACAGTCTTGCTATTGCAAAGGATACGGGATGGTTGTCGGATAACCAATCCATACCCAATACAACATCAAAACCAGCAAGAGTCATAGGTTTAAACGAATAGGCAAAGTATATCCGGCTAATAAGATTTTTCCGTTTTCTAGTACTTCGGAGATTTTAATGATTTCGCCATTAGCGGTTTCGACGCTTAGAGTTTTATTAAGTTTGATTAAAGGTTCGTTTAATAGACTACAAAATTTATAATCTATAAAACTTAAGTTGGCTCCTGAATCAAACAAGACTCTAGCATAGGCATTGTTAACAAGGAACGTACCGGTAATGGTTTCCGGTGTGTCGGCCGCTTTCTTTGTATCCAAGACGAAGACTCTTGCATTTCCCTTCTTGGGCTCGTTCTTTTGACTGCTACCACCCGCACCACCAGCCACGGGCTTATTCTTCGGACATTCAAAGCTAAGATGTCCCATCTCTTTGCAGTTGTAGCAGGTCATCTTCTTCTTCCAACAATCGGCCGTGGCGTGGCCGGGTTTGTGAAATGATTCACAGAGTCGTGGAGTCAAGTGGCATCTACCCCTATGGTACTTCTTACAAACTTTGCATTGTGGGATGCCGGGGTTGAAGCCAGACCTTCGTTGGTCGACTCCTTTACCCTTTAAACGAGTATTTCCTTCCTTCTTCGGGTCTTGCGTCGTCACAACCCTTTGTCTTCTTCTTTGTTGCGGATCATTCCGCCCATTAAGTATCCAGCCAATCCATCGCGGAGTCGGCGGTTTGAGGCAAGTGCGACCTCACCATGTCATGAATCTCTCGTGGCAGTCCCCATATGTAGCGTGTAACTTTGCTGGATTCCGGGGTAACCAGCTGGGGCACCAAGCGATAGTATTCGTGGAATTTTGTATTATACTCACGAAGGTTTGTTCCGACAACCTTGTGAGATAGGAACTTGGTTTGAATTTGGTCTGTTTCATGCATCGGACAGAATTTCGACATCAACAACTCTTTGAACTCGCTCTAGTCATGTTATACATTACCCTTCCCTTACTCAAGATCAACGTGTTCCACCATTCTAAAGCCTCACCTTTAAACATCAAGGCAGAATATTGGATCTTTTCTTCTTCCGAACATTTGCTCGTAATCACGATAGTCTCCATCTCTTCGAGCCACCTTACGGTTGTGATGGATCCCTTATCACCGTGGAATTCTTTCGGCCCATAGTACTTGAAGTCTTTGAATGAACACCCACCAATTTTAAGCCTCTTAAATTCTTGACGAACCCCACCATCAGCGTTTGATTCATGTACACTCTCTTCCATACGAGAAGGTCTAGAGCGGGGTTTGGAAACGGATTTTCGGGAAGGATGATTAGATTGAGAATGTTTTGTTTGTCTAGATTGAGATCTAGCCATTGATTCTTCCCTAACGGCATCTTTAATCATCTTTTGAATTTGATCCATAAACTTTTCGGGAATTGGATCTTCTAGGTTGTTCATGGGGTCTTTCCCCTTTTCTTTTCGTAGTTTCTTTTCTTTTTGGGCGTTATCGTTGTTATTACTTTGTTGAGACATTTTATCTTTTTCTTTTTATTCTTTATATCTGAAATTTAACGAATGTTCTTTATTAAACACACATTTTATTCCATCATTTGTATATACCATACAAGGTATATACAAGGATTATTACAACACACACACACACACATATATATATACATTCATATTCGATGTATATATATTCCTATCCATACAACACATTACACATGAACTATATTACACACGTATATTTTATCTCCTGAAACACGCTATCACCACCATCATCTCATTCCTTCAAGAACTTTTTAACAACCCTCGTCAAGTTATTGCATTTATGAAGAAGCGTTTCTCCCATCTTCTTCATTTTCTTCTCTTCCTCAACCACCTTCTTCCTCCAGTCATCAGTTTCGTGCAGAGCGCGATCCAGATGTTCCTCATATGACTGCGGGACAACGTTGGGGTATCCATTTTGTGGAGGTGGGTCACGGTAACCCAATGTCACCATCTCGTAGTGATTCCTCAGTTCAGGATACGGGACCTCAGTCATGTCGGATTTGAGGTAGAAGAAGGTCTTTGCAGCTTGGTTTTGCTCACGAATCTCATCGGCTTGTTCTTCTTCAGTTGGTACTGTACCTTGGAATGGTGGGAATCTTGACGAAGTTTGATTCTTGATCTTCTCAAGATACTGAATATACGGATCGACAGAACCGTAGCTTGGGTTGTGGGAAGTGAGTGATCCATCCATAGATGTTGATATCTCGTTAGGGTTTTCGGGATGCTCTTCTTCTGGTTCGGACTCTTCCACAGGATCCTCCTCTTCCTCGCGGTCCTCCTCTTCTTCCTTTTCCTCCTCGTCCATATACTGGGTGGTCTCGTTGATCATTGCGGGCATTTTGAAACTCTCGTAAGGCATCATCACCCTCATTCTTGGTTTGCGGGATGATCCTTCGCCATTGTTGGGTCGCGAGTAGACTTCGAGGGCGGTAGAGCTTCCAGTATGCCACCTTCGTTGATCGGAGTGGCATTGCATCCAGTCGGAGGATGGGGAATTTGGTTCTTCCTTTATTGGTCGGTTTGAAAGGAAGGCATATGATGGATGTGGATTTGGTAAGTATCCAGTGGGGAAGTATTGCGGTATCTCTGATGGTTGGTAAGTGGGAATTTCTGATGGGTGGTACGTCAGTATTTCGGATGGATGATATATAGGTATTGTTGGTGGATGATAGCTTGAGTGTCTTGGTGGTTTGGTTATTTGCTTGGGTGGGCTATCGGGTAATTTAATCGGACATTGTTCCGTTCGAGGGAGGTATATTGGTTTTGGACGTTCAATATATTGGTCTCGGCTAAAGAAAGCCTCAAAGTAATCTTCACTCCTGATGTCCTTTGGGAATTTGTAGTACTTCCTTGCCCTTCTTGCTTCACGATCATAATACTCCATTAATTTTTCATAAGACATCTTCAATGGGTGGTTTAGAATGTAGAGAGGGAAAGAAAGGGTTACCAACCAATCTTATCCCTATTCAATTTAAACAAGTAAATAATTTTCCTATGCTTGGATCAAAGCTTGGGTATTATTTTATGATACCCAATTCGCTAAGATCGATGGCTCTGATACCAACCTGTCACACCCCCATCTTGGGCCTAGGAGTGCGACTCAATAGTTGGTACCACATTTGTAAATAAATCAGAGTTACGTTTAATTAGCGGAAGTCTTTATAAAACATAAGGATCAAAGTTATAAAATATTTACATTACAAAAGATGGAACGAAGTTCCATTTGTGTTTACTTGTTTTAAGTTTACAAAACCACCATTTAGTTATATTTAAGTTTAACAAAAATTATCCGAGCCATCGGATTCTTGAGCCTTCGTCCTTCAAGCTCTATTCTTGGTTACCTGCAAAATGTTATAAAAATACGTCAGCAAAGATTGCTGGTGAATATGCTGACACTAAAACATTTTCTTTACCTTTGTTACCCCTCGAGGGTTATGCATGCCTCGGCCCATCTTGGCTTAGGAATAACAAAGTTAAAACAATATCATTATAAACTCGAGTCTCTACACTAGGTCACCTCAGCAAGACACCGCAGCGTCTCGACGTACTTAGGTACCATAAATATACACAAGGTCATTCTCACTTGAACATACTTTGGTTCGGCCCATCGTGGCTGGAGGTCGTGACCAGGCGTGGTGCGATGTGCCCACCGCATTAGCCACATATGTAAGGATCAAGACAAAGGTATACTACAGCGTGAGGGCTAGGCTTTTACTCTTTTTCATTATGTTTTTAGAGACACATGGTCTCATGTAAAGTTTTACACATAACACATTTATTTGTTTGAAAACAAGTTTATAAAAGTGGGGCGTATTCACCTTTGATCGGGATCGGTTTCCAACACCGTCCTTTAGTCTCCTTCTTGCTATCTCGCACCTATAGTACGAGTATAACTTTTGTTAGTCGGATATACTATCCGGCTTAAGACCTTTAGTCTTTATTTTACCTCGATGAACCTTTAGTTCAATTCTCATTTACTTGAAAACCTTTAGTTTAAAAGTAATGTTTATAAACTTTAAGTTTATTATAAAAACCCTACGTTTCTTCTTCTTTAAGAAACGTATTCTTTTCTTTATTATTTAAGAATACTCATTATACTTAAATAATAATAATTATAACAAAGAATTATATAACATATATATATATACACATTTCTTTCTTTATTTCGTTGTTATATTATTTATTCTCGAGGTATATATATTTTCGACTTTAGGGCTTAAGCCTTTAATATAATATTATATTATATTCAATTGACTTCACGCCTAACCTCGTTGGCGTTTTGGGAACCCTAAGGATTCGAGCAGCACTTCCACGCTACTCGATCCACACTTCCTTACGCCAAATGGAGTCACTCGTCGGCATGCTTCTCGAGGAACCAATACTTCACGGCACGCACTTCAAAATGATCGTCGGAGCGTCGGTACGGGATCACCTTCTTGATATACACGTCGTCGGGAATGGCACGAATATCGAGGTATAGTACGGGAATTGAGGAATCGAGCACGGTTTTCGAGGTGGATCGTGGGAACGCTTTTCGAGGTGTAGTGAGATGTTTAGAGAGAGAAAGGTATGCTGAATTTTGGTGTGATTTGTGAAATCCCGGAGGTTGCTATTTATAGGAAAAATTTTGGACCCCATCGCGGTACGCGATGGGTCCTTGGGCTGGCCTATCACGTAGCACGATATAGGCCCAGCCAGTCACCACGTAGGCCTGCCACGTGGCGACACGTGGCAGGCGTTGCGCCGCATGGCGACACGTGGCGGCAGACGGTGCCAGCATGTGCCACGTGTTACATGTGTCACAACGTGTCAGGCCACGTCATCGCGGTATGCGATGACGTAGGCTCAACAACGATCGCGTATCGCCGTTGACTATATCTAGAAGCTTTGACTAAGCCCCATCGCTGTACGCGATGGGCTTTTCTTTTGTCCTGTCACGTAGCGCGATAGGACAAGAAATCAAATTTTTCATTTTTAACCTTGGAGTTTAGAATTTGGCAAATTTAATCCCTAAACTTTGAAAAGTTGACATTTTTGGCTCGAAATTTCCGTGATGTTACAAAGGTGGATCCTACAAACTGGCCAACGAAGAAGGTAAAAAGCTTCCCAGACACTAGAACGGCAAAACCCTTAAAAGGTTCCATGCCTAGTCAAGAACTTAAAATGTATTTCAAGAGATGTATAACTCTCCTTTTTGTAAACAAAAAGCTCTTGAATGAATTATGAAGTTTTTATCATAACTTGTCTTTACTATCCTATAATCAGGTTGAGAACCTAGCAAGAAACTCCATGGCAAGGGCCATGTAAGGGGATGAGCTCCCAGGCCACATCGGTCAATAGGTTCAAGGGTTAAGAACTTATATAAGGGGTGAGTTCCTATATCAATTCAACTCCATGAGACTTAGAAAAATTTTTCCAACACAAAACTTGTCTCATAGACGGGTCTGAACAGCCTACATCAATTCGTTCCTTAAACTTTGAAAAAGTTTACGAAACAAATATACAATAAGTAACGGTATAAAGGATATATAACATGTGCTTTTTACCTAATGAAGCCTTGAAGCTAAAGTGACTGCAGCACTAAAACTTCTTAAGGAAAATTAGCTAAAAAACACATCAAACAAACAAGACAAGCAACAAAAATACAAAACACCAAATATTACAATTCATAAAAGGACCTTTAAAAGCCATAGCAAGCATCATCCATAATAGCCATCCAGGCTAAACTAGGAAATCACAAAGATTCACCTAAAAGTGTTCAAACGGCCAAAAAGGCCAACAACAACCATGAAGCAGAAACCTTAATGGTTTCATGCTAAACCTAAATTGTTCAAAGTACATCACATTGTCTAAAAGTGTTAAGATAGCTACGAATTAATTGTTCAAACATTAGAAACATGATTTAAAGTACTAGCACCACCACTCTTGCCTTTCTTGGACTTCCTCGACTTCAAGTCACGACCAACAGCTGAACCTTCGAGACTGGCCGCATGAGACCCATCATTATCTCCAGACAAGGTCTTTTCACTATCACCAGAGCGAGAACGTTTCTTGGATAAAGACTCAAGCACCTCAGAACAAATCTTCTCATCAAGCCTAGTTGGTTTTAAACCATGCAAAACGGAAATGGGTTTACCAAAAAAAGATGCAACTTCACCCATGAAGGGAAAAGTAAGCCTCTCTATGGCATGAACAGAATTCGAAAAAAGCTTTGAAGCTTCAGAGGTGAGCATAGGTGATTGCTCCAAGGTTTGACCAAACTCATGAAGTTTGAAACCAACAACTAAACCCAAGTGTTTTCCATAGTTCAGCAACTTTGTGTAAACACCACCCAACACGGAGTTAAATTCCGATGAGTGAAGTAGGTAAGTCACTACTTGTGAAACCCATGCTCGATCAGCAATCGGTTATCATTGGTAGCTCGGGTGACTGAAGCCTTCAAACCATCCTTCTCCATAGCAAAGGTGTAAAACCCCGGCCCGGATTGGGCTGACGTGTCACTATAAACATGGTTTCTGAACAAAAGACATAATTTTATTTATTTACTTGTCAAACTTATGACACATTAGATAAGATAAACTTAAGACTAATTTACAAGCTAGTACGGTTAAAAGATATTTTATTATGATCCTGATGCTTTATTCCTCTCTCTTAACCCCGCCCATAATAACTTGCGTACCTGTAAAAAAATTAATAACGACGGAATGAGCCGAATGCTCAGTACGGAATAATAGGCTCAAAATGATTTAATGAAACGTAGTTTAGATTGAACTTATGATAATGATACGATGCAAAGTAAAATAAATCGTATCATACGGATGTACCCATGAGCGAACATAAAACGTGAAAACATACATGTAGCTACTCCTGCATATTTATCACATGAGATGGCGAGTTGGCATACCCGCTATCCATCTCCTTAATATTAATCCTAAGACCGATCCATACGCCTCCTAATAGTCATATGTACCACTTGTACTTAAGAGACGCCGTGAACTGATCTCACCGTCACTGGTGGTGCACATGTTGTCGGTGCCGCAACAACATGCTCGTGGGACACTCCACGAGAAGCGACACTCAGGGTATCGGAATACAAATGAACTTATTTATATAACTCATAGCAAACATATTTTCGTAATATATATCGGAACATGCGATAATGAGTATAATCAAACATAATAATATCGCATGACATGAAAGCTAAATCAATGTTTAATCAGAATTGGAATCTAACGGACATCCAAGTGAATTGATAATTCAAAGACGTGAGGATTTATAAAATATATATTAACTCAATGGGTTTATATCAATTAAATATGGAATCAATAAATAGTGGGGGTAAGGATCTGTACCTTTAATGTTCCCAATTGATGTTAACTTGTTCACGAGTTATTGTAATTATCTACATATAAGTTATAGTTTTCTATTAGAATAATATTTATAATATTTAGTCAAGCAAGTTTTATGATGATTCTAGATTTTCCGTTATATGGTGTTTTAAATATTTATTTATTTTAAAAAGGAATATCTAAAAGAAGTTCATAAATTACAAAATAAATTTTCCCATTTAATTTAAAGAGGGTGTCTCACATATAAGAATAATACTCAGTACCTAAAATAAATTTAGTGTATCCTACTCTTGTAGTATTTGTATATCTAATTATTATTTATCTGTTTCAAAAATCATATCTAATAGTTGTTTTAACACATGGCTCATGACATATGAAAGTAAACTGATATAGTTCTACATGAAATAGTTTGTAGTCTCCAATAAATTAAATACTTAAGGTGGATAAATTAATCAATAATTATATAAAATTATAACTTGAATGATTATGGGGTTTTTAAAATAAAGCAAATAAAAAATGGCACAAGGTGGGTGAAGTATTGTATTATGTTTTACTGTTTTATTTATCCTTCTCAATAATATAGTCCCTAACATATGGAAATAATGTCAGTTTATAAGAGCAGTTTGTATTATTCTTTTATATGTTAAATAACTATAAATATTTAAACCATAAGTGAAGAAGATGGTTCATTCATAAATAATTCATGGGTCTAAAAAGTATAAAAGAGAGTCCAAGGAATGGGTTTCAAACCCCTCACCTTGTGTTTAATAGGTTTTGTACTAAACCAGTTTAACTAAACTTGGATTTGATGAAAAAAAATGAAAAAAATTAGAAGATAAACTAGACCTTGCTATACTTCTTCTTCTTCAATACTTTGCCGGAAAAAATACAGGTTGGCCGTATGTTTTGAGCTTTACGGGTTTCCTGAACGTGATGAAATGACCGGATATTACCAATAAAGACAAGATAGTTAAAGATAGTAACGAAGTGGTGTTACCTTATATTTAACGGTAGTGATAAAAATATTTTCGGTTAAGGTTAGCTTCGTCGTGATGTCGCGAGGTGGTGAGGATGGCTATAGGGCAGAGATGGTGAACAAGGCCACTGTTTTGGTTCACTCCGGTTTACCGGAATGTTAATCAACACCGGAATTTAGTGTGAGAGGTATGTTTATGGGAATGTTTAAAGGTTCCTCCACAACTATTTATAGTTAGTTTTCTTTGCAATGAAGGTATAAATATGAACAAATGATAAAGTTGAAAAATTGCCACGTTTGTAAACTTTGAACCAGAATTACCTTCCCTAGACAAAAATTTGGAATTGTATCTATCCTAAAGTTAACTTGTCATCTTATCCATTTGTTTCTATATTTATTTTATTACGTACTGACTTTATATATATATATATATAATATGATTTCCATTATGACATATTTATTAATTATGTACTTCGATTTTAAGATTTTTTTTTTTGTTTTTTTTTACATATTAGTATTACTTTTATAAAAATAAAATACAAAAAAAATTTGGTTATTACAAAAGGCTTTCTTCTGAACCTCCAAAGCTTCCTTGTTGGCTTCCAACTGAACTCTTTCAGTTTTCATCTTCTTCTTCAACTCTGCAATCTCAACCTCATGATTACGGGAAAGTTCATCAATCTTTTATACCCAATCCTCCTCATTCTTAGAAAACCATCAACATCCTTCTTCATCGATGCCATGGAAGCCTTCATCCTTTCCTTTTTCATGGAGAATTCCTCATACTCTTGCATCCCTTTCCGAAAGCGAGTGATGCCCTCAGCTAAAAGGGTAGAAAGGTTGCAAGAGCTAAGAATCAACCTTGAAAGCATGACATCACCCTCCATCTCATATATGGTATTACGAACTCCAGGGGGAGCAAAGTTAGCCAAAACTTCATAACAAACCTCCGGATCCTTAAAGCTATCACCAACCTTAACATTCCAGTCAGGAACATAAACCTCGCCTCCACCCAACCCTTGAACAGTGGATGCTGCAACCTTTTTACCAACTGATTTCTTCTTCTTAGCCACAACCAAACATTGCTCTTTCTCCGCCTTAACACTCGGACCCTGATCCACAGCAATCTGAACATCATCACTAACATCCACAGGCTCATGTGAAGATGATGGACCAGAGGACTTCAACAAACGCCGATTGGAATGGCGAGTGGAATCCTTGGGAGCAGCGGACTTGGTGAAACCTTTTACATTCGGAACACCCACATAACCGGAACCTTCAAACCTATGCTCTGCCCCTCGAACAACAACATTCTCATCAACGGTAGTCGTAGCATCTCCAAACACAACATCAGAAGTGTCATCACTCTTCACAAAATCCAAGGCAGGCATGGCCACAAAAACAAAATAAATTTGTCAATAAGCATATGATGGAAACAAAACAATGCAAGATAAGCAAATTCATACCCTTATCATTTCTTACAAGCACGGGATCACGATTAGGCTTATCCCACAACTTGCTAAGTCCTAACAAAACGAGAAGATGTTCGGGAAAGGGACGAAGCCGTGATGGACACTTCCTAATATACTTCAAAATCAGATCGTCCAACTCCGAATCAGAGGGCTCCAGCTCATTCAAAACGGCCTCGGGCTGTCTCCAAACAAGTTTAAAAGGAACAATAGAATCGGAAACGAAGAAAAAACGATCCTTCCAGGTACCAAGGGTCCTAACTGTGGAAGAGATTAGACAAGTATCAACCTGAGTATGCTCAAAGGTATACCAATCGCCGTACTTCGCTAGACGGAAGAAACGGCGAAAACACAACAGCGACGGATCAAACCCTAAAGCCTTACATAAAAATTCAAAATGCAAAACCCTAGCAAGCCCTAACGGGTGAATCTGACCAAAGGATATACAATAATATTCTAACACATTAAAAACAAATATCGAAAAAGGGTGACGAAGGTTAGAGAACTCGAAATACCGACAATAAAGAGCAATTGACCCGGCCGGACAACGATCGATTGAAGTGTCAGCCGGCGGAGCCACTGGTTTCAACTCTAAACCTATACCCCAATCAAGGCAAAACGACTCAACTTCCTCTTGGGTTAAACGAGAATAGCTCACCGTTAAATCCTTACGAGCACCCATAATTTCGAAAGAAAAGGGGAAGATTTGAACTAACCTGGTGAAAGATTGAAGGAAACTTGATAAATATGTTTGGAGAATAATGAGGAAATTCAAAAGAAAAACTAAAGGAAATGAGCAGTTGGTGATATTAATAAAGCAGTTATTGGGAACTGCTATTTGCAGAAACCACCCAATCAATCACATCAACTGTCTTGTCAAAAATTCAAAAAAACAAGCAAATCGTTCAAAGCCTCGAAGCCTTTAAGCAATAAAAAAATGTGTGTAAAAGTCAGACGTCTTTGAGCCTACTTCCCAAAAACCTCTGACTTGGGGGGCTGATGACTAGGGTAGCCCAAAGTCTGGTAAAATGACTTTCACACATTAACGCTAAAAAGGTTAGAAGGTTATAAGGTTCCTTTTCCCGCCCAATTAAGAAGAACAAGTACGTGAACAGTAAAAGCATGAACAGTAACGCATCACATCACTGTTCACATTATTTCTCAGCCGTAAAAAAGGGGATATGCTCAGAAAGTATATTATTAACCACAAGTCAATAACCTCCCGCGCATAAAAGGGTCAGCCCTCTACCACAAACAAGGGATTCACTAGTTTACTCATCGGACAAAAGCCTTACATTTCTTTCTCTATAAAAGGAATGTAACCCAGACATTAGAGGACATACCAGATCTGGGAGTTAACACATACTCTCTGATCTTCTCTTCTTCCTGGAGAAGCTTGCACTTTGCATGCTTCTTTCTTACTCCAAAAACTACATAGGTTCACTAAGAACTCGCATCCAAAAACCGGTTCCAACATCTCGGTCTTGGATCCTTAGTGAATCATAACAAATAACAACTAAACTAGTGAACCTCTCTCTACGTTTTGCAAACGTAGAGGGACCCGACGACCTGAGTTATGTTAACCGGAACCCTTGAATCCTGTTAGCCTAACCAGTTTATTCACTATCATTGGTCTTATAATTGTTGTGGCAACAAATATCAACTAAGTATTGTTACACAAAATCATTTGAACTAAAAGTCACAAAATGAAAAGCCCAAGAAAACTATAAAAAGAAGTGCTTTATGGTTGATTTGATAAATTTATAAAAAACAAACAAACAAACAAAACTATAGTGGAAGACATTTGTCCCAGTTGATGTTCTCAGACAAACTCCATGAAAGCCGAGGCGTTTGTGAGGCAAACCCCAAGCATGTGTAACATGATTATACTTTTAGGGTCTCCTGTTAAATAACCTGCAAGGAGTTGGGTTTTTTTTTATATCATTAAACCAATATTAATATCTTATAAATCTTATTACTATTATGAAATTGATTCCACGCTTATCCAATTGTCGTAAAAAAACGTATCTCCAATTGTATATCACTACAATAACTATTCATTCATACACGACGACAAACTTAAAGAAAGTATGGTACACACTGATTGTTTTGCATTCCTTTTTAGTTGCTAAAGGTAGACTAAATTATTATTTGGTTGTATGTCCATATTATGGATTATGGGTTTTGAGAAATCGTCGTGTTTGGTCACACAACCTTGTAATCATTTTTCATTAACAATGTGTGTTAATTGAAGTGAAAGGAACATTTATCAATTTTGATAATGAATAAAGTATTAACTAAAAACCACAAGGACCCGATCCTGTGGTAGATGCGAATGACCATGCACGAATTTAAGGTGTATGTTAAAGCTTATCACGAATAAACAATTTACCAACTCCTTCTAGCAATGGCGACCACTGAGTACAAATATTAAAAAGTTAAAGGTTTTGGCAAAAATTCAAACTGATAGTTATATTTTCATTAGTCATTTGATTTTAATAATTAGTAATTCAAATATTTAAATTTATTAATCATCAAATAGGTATGTAATTGATTTGAATCAATCAAGTATCCGGTTTCAAAACGACGGGACTGGTGTGGCAAAGTCAAACGGCTTGTTTCTTGGTCAACCAAGAATGCAATTTCAAGAAAACAACTTTATTCACCATGGATTTGAATCTAACATAACCCATTTACAACAACGTCATAATTTTAATATTTTATCCAGCAAGATTGTTTCAAAATGATGTTTGGATCTTCTTTTGGTACAGATTATGCAGAGCCGAAGGAGGACGTGTCTATCAGAGTATCGTAGAACCGGTCATGTTGTTCTTAGTCGATGAACTTGTGTTATCCTATGTGTAATTGTATTTCGATAATGCATATATATTGTTATATAAATGTCTTTTGGTGTAGTTATAGTCTGAAGTTTGTTTGGAGAAGAAGTGTATTTGATGTCACGTTCTCTACAACTTGATATGTTCCATTTTCTCAATAGAGCATAAAACTTATGATTGTTTTTTAAGAGATCCGATATTGCGAAGTTTGTGAACAATTTTGTCTTTTTCAGAGAAGTTTGATTTTATGAAAATTCTGTTTGGTTATTTGACATTTCCAGAACTCTTACAATTCTCACTTGATTTATATGTCTGTTAATATACTTTCTTTTTGTCTAACGTTAAATCAAAATAGTATCTTTTCAAGAATTCTAAAACTGATGCCTATAAGACTTTAACTATCATTTTACTTTGGTATAATGATTTTAACTAACAACTAAATAAAATAAAGAGTAAAGTGTCAAAATCGTCTTTGATGTTTGGTCATTTTTGTGACTTTCGTCCAAAAAAGTTTTTTTTTTTTTTTTTTTTTGCAACTAGACCCTACATGCTTCCCAATTATAGACAATAACGTCCAAACCACTAACTCTGTTTATTTTTTATCGTTAATTCAAGAGCAATTATGTCTTCTTATAAGTTTTACAATTTTACTTTTAATAATAAGAAAGTGTTCAGACCCGTCGCGTTGCGATTCTCGTTCTTGTTGACCGGCCTTGTAATTCTCGTTATAAAATGTAGTGCGCAACATGTAAAAAAACGGGTGAAGTCTCGGGATCTACTCTAATCGAGTAAGAGATTTCCCCTGTAGAGTAGTCTATGTATCAGCCCATGGGCTAAGGCGCAATTGCCTTCTTAGAGCCAGTAACTTTGTACTGAAAATTGGAGGAAAAGGAGTGACATAGGCATATTCCATTCATCTCGATTTTGTTTTTTCTGCACCATATTTTGATCTCCCTTTTCTTCGATCCGGAATTAATGTGTGGGTTTTCATATTTTCATCTCGTGATTTGGTCCTTGATGATGGTTGTTTGATGTTCATCGATCTGTTGAAGAGGGAGATGGCGGTTTTAAGGCCAACCTTCACAGATGATGGTTTTGTCGGGAATGAGTCAAGAGAGAAATGTCCATTCGCACTCAAATCTTCATTCAAATAGAACCTGCAAATTGAATTCAGGAAGATTAGAAAACAAATCTCAAAATTTCAATAGACCCACAAAATACAACGAACAAACCTGGTAATGACTCACCTTTTAACCATTAACGTCACGGAAAGCAATAAAAATATACACGTACAACCTACAAAAGTTTAGAACTATATTTTTATAGGTCAAATGCAATCATAAACATATAACGACTGAAACCTAATCTTGTAACTACATGCAAACCTAAAGTGAAGGCAAATGGAGAAACACAAAACCGCCTCAAAGGTTAGACCGAAATTAGTACATAATACTTACCCAAATCAGTATATGTTGTCTCAATTCATCACAACAGCACACAATTCCTGTAACACAAACAAATCATGATGAACACATTATCAATAATAAACGGAACATAGACGACCACATTCATTTAGGTTTAAAACACTTTTACCGAAACACTATGTACCGCAACCCCAAAAACCTAAATCACATAACAATACCCAAACCCTAATACACAAATAAGGAGAGAATGAACACATATAGATGTAATCATGTAAAGGCCATATGTAGCACTTACTCAGGTGGTGGATGATTCTTCACATAATAACTTGGTATCTCAGATATTTGATTAATCTTTCACTCAACCTAAAGCAAGTCTTATTAGATTAACATAAATTTTTGCACCCATAAACAATCAACGTTATGACTAACCTTCTTTTATCATCTCTAAAGAATCTACCAAGGTCTTCCTTGTCTTCTTCAACCACTCTACGGTGACTAACCATGAGTTTTTGTTAGCCAGAGCTTCCTTCTCAAGTGATTCTTGTGTGCCCTATAACAAATATATCCCCTTAAACCCCAACATAGATTGAAAAAAGAAACAATTAATTTAACATAACGAATGTTATGATTTTGGTGAAAATTTAATGAATTGGGAGAGATACAGATGTAGGCATCATAATAGGACGCCTCTTGCGAAAGAAGGTTGATTATGGAAAAAACATTCTAATAATCCACCCCTTGCCATATTTTTGGATTGCAATAGCAAAGTTTTCATAACAATTGAAATTCTTGAAACATTTTAAACAATATTAACTAAAACATATCCTGCAGCTCATTGTTTTTTGAGTGATCATAAGATGTTAATCCATGATGTTTCATCTTATAGATATATCAGTTTTAGACGTGCAACAACTACAGTATGTCGTGAAAGACAATGCTAGCTACACATGGGCATTTCTACAATCATATGGTGTGCAACAAAGCATTACCGTGAAAACATAGAATTGGAAGATTGAGATGTAAATGTCACACCCTCAAAATCCACTAACGGAGTTTTACCGTCAGAGGGTGTAAACTTACAGGATCAGAATCATTAGTTATATCAATGTAACATCCTAAAATATTCTAATATTAAATAAAGAAAGTCGTGTTTTAATTATCGTGTGTTAATATTTAATTGATATTAAATATAGAAAGTGTCATGGACTTGGACTAATTAAGATGGATTTAAGGGTAATGGGCCTTAGGTCCATGGGCTTTAGGGGATATAAATACCCCCTAAACCATCCTAAAACCCTAAATCCTCATTTCCATCTTCCATAATCTCTACACACTAAAAAACACACACATACACAGGGCCAAGAGAGAGAGAGTGAGATCCAAGACCAAGCAAACATGATTCAAGATAGATACAAGATCCAAGGTTCATAATCTAGCTAACCGAGACCAAAACGAAAACGTAAAGGTATGATTTCGATCTTAAAGTTCATGTTTTTATAGACGGTTAGCCATGAAACTTGAAACTATAATAGATCGGGTCTAAACGAAATGTAAATTAGCGAACTTGGTGTTAGGACGAATCTAATGAACCTATAAAAATGAACAGTTCGTTTAAAATGAACCGTAGAGCTAGTATTGAACATTTTTGGAATTAAAGGACCAAACTTTATGTGATTTCGGGCCAAATCATATCCAGAACGACCATAGAATAATCGCGAGATGGTCGAATGTCATATACAAGAATTACACGTTATAACAGAGATGATTATGGAGGAGTTAAGGTCGAACAGGGGCTACTGCTGGGCAACTTCGCCCGCAGCCAAGTTCGTTGTTGTTAACTTCGCCCCAGTAAGTTCGCCCAGCATGTTCGCCTGCATGTTCGCCAGGCTAAGTTCGCCGGATGTTAACTTCACTGGACACAAGTTCGCCTATGGTTAACTTCGCCGGACATAAGTTCGCCTATGGTTAACTTTGCTGGACTCTAAGTTCGCCGAGCCATAAGTTCGCTGAACCTTAAGTTCGCCGAACCCTAAGTTCGCTTAAGTTAAGTTCGGTAACGAATCGGATTACGAATCAGACTTAAATCGTTATGAGAAATGAGTTAATGAATTAGGAAATAAATTAAAATCCTAATGGAAAATGTGTTAAGACTGTTAGTGAAAATAAAATTTTTCCAAGCTGACTTGGCAGCTTAACCCCAGCCAGGGGCTCTGCCCCTTGGACCCCGCTAGGGGCTGCCGCCCCTAGAACCCCGCTGCCAGGGGCGCTGCCCCCGGACCCTCGTTCGTTGTGGGCTATACAAAGATAGAAATACGATACAAGTAGTAATAGTTAATTGATACGTGTAATTGTTATACAGTTAGTCGTGCCCAACTGAAGAAAGGAATAACTATTAACGGTGAACGTAACCGACTTCAGGTGAGTTTCTAGCCCCATTCCTTGTTATGTTTTCGGGGCTGTGTGCATACTCGATGTGATTAGTTAATACACTTATCCTAAGTGATAAGTGTATGCCATATATGTATTATGTGAAATGCATCAATGCTTTCTTGTCGGTACATGAACGATCTTCGGAATTGCATGTACTGTCAGGTAATGGTTTGATGTTGTATGTATGTCCTAAGATGAAGATTGAATGATGTATGTATGTATGAAACTTACGATTATGTATATAGATAAGTATGCTATGGAGATATAGAAGAAAGGCTACCGGACACTAATAATATCCGAGGATGAAGGGTGACCGGACCCTAATAATAGCCGAGGATGGAGGGTGACCGGACCCTAATAATATCCGAGGATGGAGGGTACCGGACCCTAATAATATCCAAGGTATGTAGGGAGAATGCTCTTTATAACGTAAGGCTAGTTATGATTGTGTATGATGAATGATGGACGGGTTAAGTATGTAATGCGTACCTTCGGCCACGTACATGTGTATGTAAAGTAAGTTATGTGATTAACTAGAACTCACTCAGCGTAGCTGACTTTTAGTATGCACGCGGGCAAATAGGTTGAGGCAGCTCGCGTGATTGGGGACACATGGCATGGAATCGAATATACTGGCATCTCGAAGAAATGTTGTGATGTTTTAAAGACTATGTTTTATTTTTAAATGACTATGAATGTTTTATAAGACAAGATTTGGAGGTTATGTAATGTTTTATGGTTGAAGTTTTATATTCCGCGTAAAGTTTTTAATTAACTCTGATCTTAGAACTGCGTTTATGAGTAAATCCAACACCAAAGTAGGGCTACCAGTAACGGGGCCTTACAATCAAACACCATATTTAAAGTTTTCAAAAACCACCAAGACAAACAAGTCTTAAGTAAAAGTACGGAAGCGTAAAATTGTAAAGCCAATAGTTGCGCCACACAGGACGACTTAAAACACAGTTATCATGATAAAAATTAAAAAAGGTTTAAAACAATGGTGTTCAGAGAATGCATGTCCTATACCGCTCGCCCGCCTCGACTACCTGAGATAAACATACTAAAAGTGTCAACACAAGGGTTGGTGAGTTCACGGGTTTATATAAATTAAGCGTTGCGTTTTAGCGTTACCAGATAGTGTTAAGTCAATTATATATCAATAGGTAGTTAACCTATCAAGCATGTATTACTAAGTGTTCGACACCGAAGCTGACTGTTTATACTATTGCCTTTCCACCATGTCAACCACGACCATGGTAAATGTGTTAGCCAAAATTACACCCACTCGACCTACAGTAGAGTTTAGATTTGGGTGGGGTTTATCAAACCCAGTTGTACTACTCAAAGGTGACTCGCTATTTTCCAAATATTAAACGGTTCGATGTTCAGAAGGACTTAGTTGGTTTTTTTCCACTTAGCCTTACAAATGATATACAATGAGTAACAAAATCTAAATCGTTGGAGTATGTTATCTCCCCCTAATAAAAGCATTAAAAGAGTAAAAGGGGCCGTGAAACTCACTGTTTGCGAAGTTAACAAAATAGATCCGAGAAAAGCGTGCGTCATAGAAATCCTCACTAGTGCTCTAAAAACAAGAATGATATTTCTAAGTGTTTGAACTACAAGTGAGTCCCTAGACTCGACACATAAAAGTTATGCATGAGATGCGTTCGTGTTTCGTTTGTGAAACAAGTGCGACTCGACAAACGCGTTGGTGATAAGTTACATGTGTGAACAAGTATAGTGTTAAATGTTACTATAGTACATTACCAATAAGTTATCTCCCACAAGGCAAATATGTTAAACACATAGCAAACATCGATCAATTAGTCACTTTTCATGTTAATTCAAGGAATACAACAGCTAAGTTACCGAGACAGATCGTAACACGTCAAGATTCCTCTACTTCATAAATCATAACATGTAGATAAAATCACCAAATATCATCACAGAAGCACAATGGAGTTAGGTTTCTAAAAATATTTTTATTATATTTTTATTACTTACATTTTTCTCACAATGATCAAAACAACACAGTAAGCACACAGCAGTCATTATCATGTGCAACAGAATGTTATTTGCTATTTTCGTAGCATGGATAATCCAAATAATCCAAGGCCAATTGGATTAGATTCCTCTCTCAAATTTTTAACTTCCAGAAGTGGAACCAACTCAATTGGTCTTGTCGTTTGTAAGATACACTAATCGCAAAACAGCCTACCAGAAGGCTTCCCGAATCAGACTTGCACAACAGATTTGTAAATTAATAAAAACTAACTTTCATACGTCCAAAAATTACAAACTCAGACTCTTTAGAAACTAGACTCGACCTACTACATAATGAAATCAATAATCACTTCAAAACACATCATTAGCATCGAGTTACAATCGTTTTAAAATGCAATTATGAATCTGTCCAGCATCAGTTTTCATCAAAAACTCAACAAACTATTAACCTATGAACTAACAATCATGCATACAACCCTAGCATATCAAGAATCAACATGTTTAACAATTAGGGTTTATGATCATCATGTTTAATCATCCAATTAATTGGTAGAATATATTAGATATAGTGTTTAATTTACCTAGTTAGCCTCTTGGATCTTCAAAACAACTTGTAAACACCTTGTATGTATGTGTGTGTGGGTTCGATCGATCAAGAGAGGGGATGGGGGGGGGGGGGGGCTGCCCAAGAGAGGGAGGGAGGGAAAGGTTAGGGTTTATTATTTTAAATCGTTTATATAATTATTAAATAATTACAAGTTACAACTAGCACCCTCAACTTTTATCTTGTGAAATTTTTGCATAGCTTATTTATTTTCTTCATGATATGAGGTTATACATGTAAGCACCAAGTAACACATAAACGTAACACATAACTATATCAAATACTTGTTTATGATATTTATTATTTGTTCACTAACGGTTTGAGTCGACTCGTGTGTGTTTCGGTGAAACTCCGAAAGACTAGTTGTGTAATGATTGTCATGTGTTATTTAACTCTAATTAAATGTAATTTGAAACGCGTTAACTGGAATGACATAGCTCATGTGATCTTGCGTTTGAATTAACGGAGTTAACCTGAAATTGACGAGTGTTACAGTAAAGCTGCCGCCTTCATCCTGGAATCCCACCACCTCCACGCCCTTGATTAACCCTAAATCTGGCGAACCCCGATGAGCCGCTGCTGATAACAGTGGTCGTGATGCGCCTATGGGGTTTTCACCTTGCTTTTTTACTATTCTAACATATTGATACCGATCAAACAAAGAGCTCAAAAAAATATAGGGCACCATTCCTATATCTTCAAAAAGAAACAATTTTAAGAATCCATTCATGAAATAAATGTAACCTCTTCAAACAAAACATATTATTTAAAACTAAAGAAAATGACATCAAATTGACATTACTTGCAATAGAAGGTAAGCAAGAAAAAGACGATGAGTGCCATTTAACGACGTCCGGAAACCCAAAATTATACCACCGCTGACAGTCAGCGGTCGCCGGAAACATATAATCAAAGGTTGGGAGCAAGAAGCCGTTTTGTGTAAACGTGTGTTTTGACTATTTTCAAAAGAAAAGAAGAAGCAGACTAACCAAGGGCACATTTAAGCCCGATGAACACGTGGAGCATCTTGAAGTCAATTAAAAATGTACAACAATACTTGCAGTATATACATACATCCAAGTACAAAGATAAAGAAACAGTAAATTTGTGTCTAATAAGTTATTTGCAAAATATTATATATATATATATATATATAATATGAAAAATAATTAATTATTAAAAGGTTGGCCGCCTCCATTTTATTATCATCAGTCCATTCTTCTTCCGACGAAACTCCACCACAGCTACGATGATCCTCACTCCCTCTCCAGCAATCTCCACTAGGGATGAGATCTGGACACTACCAGTACCGATCATTCCTGGTCCCGAAAATTGCGAATTCTTGGTAATGGTACCGAAATATTCGGTTCGGTACCGGTACGGGACCGTGAGGGTACCGAGATTGAAGGTAAAAATTCGGGAAATACCGGTTTCGTACCGTACCGGTCCCGGTCCCGTACCGGTCCCGAAGCTCAAAAAAATTGGTATTGATTCAGTACCGGTACCAGCACCGGTTCCAGCACCGATTTTGCTCATCCATAATCAACCACTGCCTCCACACCCACTGCATAACCGCACCACCGATTCCATCTTGCCACTCTTAAGTCTGCTTAATGCTTCGACAAAACAAGGTCGCCTGAAACCTGCAATTCCGGTCCTCTTCCCCAACCCTTCCCTTCCCAAACCTAACCACTGGTAGGATAGTTCTAGGCAAACCGAACAAAATTGTCACAAGTTAAAAATCAGATTTTATATTAATTTGAGTAAACTACCACCGTCATGCTAACCTTCTTCTACACCATTTCAGTCAAACACCACATTGAACGCGATTTCTTCAGCACCATTTGGATTTTGGGTTTGACAAAAGTTGTGTTGGTGGGACCGGATCTGATGGTCGTACTAGTGACATGAGGTGGGTGATGAGCAGCGGCGGTTTGTCGTAGTTGGTGGTGACCGGCTAGGGGTATGGATTGAGTTGGGATGAAGATGGGTCCCTCTTGATTTATATAAACATGTTTTAGGGTTATTTTTACTTACAAAAAAATAGATGCGCCCGTGACTTAACGATTAAAATAAATGTAGTTATTGATTTGGATGATAATGACAATAATTAGGAAACCTTAAGGGCTTAGTTGAAAAAAAGAAACTTTTTGGACGAAAGACGTAAAAGTGATCAAAACTCAAAGACGGTTTTGGCACTTTAGTCTAAAGAAAATGTGTGATTGATTGATTGGGAATAGACTCCACCTCTCACCCCCCCCCCCCCCCTCATCTCCATTAAAGGCTTGGCGAGCATGGCTTTGGTGGACCCTCTTAACGCCTAAAGTGTGACATACCAACCTTTTGGCCTCCTACATTACACATAGATTAATGGCTTTAAAACAAGACCGGTCGTTTTTGGGTTCATTTGCTTTGAACTTATCTCTTGTAAACTTGTTAAAACTTTACTTTTTTTATTAAACCAACAAACTGCAAGTTCGAGCCAAATCCGACTAAACCAAAATTAGTAGCTGAGTGAAGCCAACTCAAATTTGGAAGCTGATAAATAAGATGAAACTTTTACATGAAGCTATGAACTTGGGAAATTCTATAAAATTGAGCTTAAAAAATATAATTGTCTCGAAATTTTGAACTAAAACCTTTTGTTATAAATTAAAACTAAAAGAACTGATGCATCCACTTTGAAACTAAAGCCCTAGCTCTTATTCATTAATCACTATATGTTGAATATGGGATTTTGATTACGTGATTTGGGCCGGTGACAGTAGAGACGAGAGCGATCAAAAGGGGAGATTGACTCTAATACTGCTTCTCCATTCCAACATCCCATGTAAGCCTCAATTAATAATGAAAATTATGTCATTCCCACATGCACTCTGATGATATTTTTTTCATCGCATGATTTGGGGTTGAAACACATAACAACTGATTCAAAGTCGGTGTTATGATAATTCAATATGATGTTTTGCTATTTGATATTAAGCTGAAAATTGATGTCACACCCTGACTTAGGGCCTAAAAGTGTGACCAATAGTTGGTACATGTTTTGTAAATATACTAGAGTTGCGGGTTGTTTTAGCAGAAGACTTTGTTTATAACAAGATATTTTTTTATTTTGAAAACTTCTCAGATATTAAATACCCAAGTGTTTAATTTACAATTCTTGTTTTATCTGTTTGAAATATTTTAATAATTAAAAAACTGATCTATCTTCATAAAGCGATCATCTAACTCCATGAGTGACTCAAATTCCTTGCTACTTGTACTAAACTTGATTCCCTGAAATATGGGGGGAAATATGTCAGCGATATGCTGGTGAATCATTGATTCTAAAAACATTTAATAAATCTTTAAAGGACAAAAAAGTTTTCTTGAACAAACTCAGTGGGAATATCATTCCATATCGGGATTTGTTCCACTTACCATAACATGTAATAAAAATTTAAATGACAAGATAGTTTCTTGAACAAACTAAGCGGGAATATCTTTCCATCCCGGGATTTGTACCATTTGTCATACACACACAATTCAAAGGTTCTCCAGGAACTCATGCCCATTGTGAACTGGTTATGACTGCTTGTTCAGTTATGTTTGGAACCAGACACATGTGTACTTGGTTTGAGTTGCTCTTATTTTCTATCTTGTATTGTAATACCGCGTAAATTACCCTACAATAAATATGCCAAAAATACTAACTTTATAAGTTTAGGGACCAAACTTGGAAATTCTGAAAAATCCATCCATCGCGATACACGATGGGACGAGCCTTAAGCCCATCGCGTAGCGCTATGGACTTGCACAAAGACCCAGATTTGGGCGGCTTAGCGATACGCGATGGCTCATCCTCAAAGACCATCGTGTAGCGCGATGACCATGCTGAGTCACTGGACACGTGTCAACACGTGGCATGATATGACAGGCCACATGTCACAAGCTGGTAAGGCGACGTCAAAATGCGGCGTCACGATACGCGACAGAGTAACAAGGAATCCATCGCGTATCGCAACGGGTCCCAGATTTCGCCTATAAAAGGGGGTGACGGGCACAACCCATTCTCATCCCAAATTCACCTTCATTTACACACACTTAGCATAGAAAAGGGTGCCCGATTTTCGTAACAAGCCGACATACCATTTTCTCAATGTTTGTGCAAGTAACGAAGTTATAATCAAGTAGCAATCAATTAAACGAGTAGATCAAGATCCAACCGTCAAGTTTTCTTAGTATTGTCATTCCAAGTATCCATACTAAGGTAGGAGTTATGTTTAAGTTCTTCAAATTATAGGTTAGATATCAATCGAGGCTATGGCCTTTAACCTTGAAAGGTGTAACATCCCCAAAATTTCGATCCAAATTTGACAACTTAGGAAAGTTAAGGGATCAAAAATAATATCAAAACAAGTCATGAGAAAATATTAAATAAGGAAATATAAGAAAAATAAGGAAATTTAAAACATTTTCTAAGTTAAGTTTTTCCATATTAAGAAAATGGGAAAGGAAACTTCATCCCACATGGAAGGATGTAAGAAAGTGGAAGCACTTTACTTGGGTATAAATAAGGAGTATAAATCGCATCCCACATGGAAAGTGGTAAACAAATGAAAGCTCTTTATAAGGAAGAGATTTTTCATAGTAATATTCTTTTATGGATATCATGCACCCAGTGGTCCTAGCGGAGGGTGCGTAGCACCCGACGCGCACGGGCTCGGGCTCGGTCTCGGGCGACGGCGACGGCGACGGGCGTTGGGCGCAATGTGGCACTTTGATGACGCACCACACATGTGTCACACTCTGGTGACACGTCGCAGCGGGGCAGGACACGTGGCAGACGTGTCAGGCCACGTGGCGACACGTGGCGCGAGCTCAGGAAGGTGGGCATCGCGGTACGCGACGCCGTTGAAGAGGGGACCCATCGCGTACCGCGATGGTATCCAAAATCAGCTATAAAAGGGGAAGCCATGGACCCATCGCGTGCCACTGACCCGACAAATATTACCTCGTAATCCGTGCCAAATACCCGGTGTTATCCTCAAAGTGCGTGCCACCCAAAATTAACCCGACATTCCGTCTCGAAGTACGTACACAACCCGGCGACACGTGAACATCCTCGAGATTTATCCGAAAGAATATACTCAAGGGCAAGAACATTTTCCGGCAACTCAAGATTCTTACCTTGCTTGCACTCAAAATGAAGAAACGATGAAAGAAATGGAGGTGAAAGAAAAAGAAAAGGAAACTAGCAAAGATAGCAAGATTAAGAAACTAGTCATTCGCTGGAAGAAATAAAACCTTAGTAATTGTAGAGAGTATAATTGTAACAAATAATATGCACTCTTGTAACTATAATAAAATATATAAAAGATATGCTTTGAATTCTTCGAATATTAGACTTATCTTTTAAAATTTTATTATAGTATGTCAAGAGAAGAAAGTGAAAACTCTCACAATAGTCCTCCTAAGAAAACTGTGAACGAAGGAAACATTAAAAATAAGGATAATGAAATTCCTGCCCAATATAAAGAAGAAATTCAAAAGATGATTAAAGAAGCTATAAAAGACATTTCTACAAGTGAAAGTCAACCAAAATCCAGCAAGAGAAGTAAAAGTAAATCTAGAAAGGAAGAGGCTTATGATAGCTCTACAGCTAATAATAACCCAAGGAACAAGAAACGAAAGAAACGTAAGATCCAAAAAGGATGCAACTTTAAGAACTTTAAAGTTTACGATCCTAAAGAATTACATGGAGACTCGGATGGTATAGCCGCTATGAGATGACTAGAAGAACAAGAATCAATCGTCACCATAAGCAAATGCACTGGTGAAGAAGCTATCCAGTATTATTCACAAATGTTCAAGGGAGAAGCTCTTGAATGGTGGAACACCCTGATTCAAACTAAGGGTCGAGAAACAATGTATAATTTAAGTTGGGAAACATTCAAGGGACTTATATTAAAGAAATTTTGCCCAACTCATGAAATGGATCGAATTCAAACCGAGTTATGGAATCACAAGGTTATTGGCACAAATCTTAGGGAATACAACACTAAATTCCTAGAGTACTGCTGATTGGTTCCACATCTAGTAACTCCGGAAATATAATAAAGTAACTCGTTATATATGGGTTACCAAGAGAAATAAGAGACATGGTACGATCCCATATGCCAGAAACAGTTGATTCGGCTATGGAAGTGGCCGGATACTTAATCAATAGTCTGATAAGGAATCAAGAAGAAGAAAAAGAGAAAGACAAAGAAGCCAAGAAACCAAAAGATTCCAAGAAGTTAGAAAAAGATGAAATCACTCTCAAGTTAGCATGTAAAACTTGTGGAAGAAAACATACTGGAAAGTGTCGACTAGAAAATTCAAACAATTGTGCATACTGCAAGAGAGCAGGACACACAATAGAAGAATGTCGTAAAAAGTTAGAAGTATGTTTTACATGTGGAGAAACGGGTCACTTTAAGACTGAATGCCCGAAAAGAAAAGCTAGTCAAGATTAATGAATAGATCACATCAAGGAAATGTCAAGATAGACTAGCTAACTTTTGTAACGCGTTCTTAAATGAGAAGTTTTGTAATCAAAGAAGGGTATTTAATTCCCTAAGTTATAAATAAAATATTAGCATATAGATCGTGTTAATACACAAGAATGCTTATATTCGTTACCTCTAAAGAACAATCAAGAGGTTCAAATATTAAAAAGTTCATCCGAAACTTAGAACAAGGAAGACGTTGAGAAAATTTATCATCTAGGAGGATGATATACCAAACGTTAGAAAATATTTAAATATGCAAAGACATTATATTATAGAATTCGTTCAAAGAAATACGACTAATGGAATATTATACTACCTAGAAAGGTTGATTAAAAAAGTCAAAGAAAAAGAACTCGAAGATATTCAAGAAAATACAATTGCTAAGTATAGCAAATGAAATTAAGTTAAAGTACAAGAGTACTGTTAGGATATGGAGAATGCCATTGATCAAGATCAAGGATAGAATGGATTCGATAGACTGAATCTAAACAACAACTTAGGGGAATAGATTCTATAGACTGAATCAAAACAACAATGTAGTTAACATCAGTAAATGTTAAGAATACAAAACGGTAAGGTAAATAGTTAAACACACCTGATCACTGTGTTTAGCGATTTATATTTACTAATGATATTCAGAATTATTGATTGGTTACATCATTCAAAGATGTAAGTTAGCAACAAAATAAAGACCCTAGTCATTCTACATACAGATTATAACAACAAGGACAAGATTAGATAGAATCTAATCAACAATCGAAAGCAAGAACCATTCACTCTTAAACAAACGAACCTCGAAGACGAGATTCATTTCAAGGTGGGGAGGATGTCACATCCCCAAAATTTTGATCCAAATTTGACAACTTAGGAAATTTGAGGGATCAAAAATAATATCAAGACAAGTCATGAGAAAATATTAAATAAGGAAATATAAGAAAAATAAGGAAATTTAAAATATTTCCTAAGTTAAGTTTTTCCATATTAAGAAAATGGAAAAGGAAACTCCATCCCACATGGAAGGATGTAAGAAAGTTGAAGCACTTTACTTGGGTATAAATAAGGAGTATAAATCCCATCCCACATGGAAAGTGGTAAAGAAATGGAAGCTCTTTATAAGGAAGAGATTTTCCATAGTAATATTCTTTTAATAGATATCATGCACCCAGTAGTCCAAGCGGAGGGTGCGTAGCACCCGACGTGCACGCGCACGGGCTCGGGCGACGGCGAAGGGCGTTGGGCGCAATGTGGCGCTTTGATGGCGCACTTTGCACTTCGCACGCTAGCCGCCTTAGTATTTTTGGACAACGAGAATTAGACCAGAAGTGACAAGCTATAAAAGATGAGGGACTGAAAATGAAAAATAGTATATAGGGACCCATCGCGATACGCGATGAGTCTAAGGAGACGGCTGTGACATCTGACCCGATCCGACCCGACCCAGGTACCCGTTTCTCCGACCCGATTCTTTTTATGATTTAAAATTTAATTATTTTCTTTTAAAACTTGACATTTAAAATATATATATTACTAATAATATTTTCCTTCCCGCCTCTTCCTCTCTTTTCCTTCCCGCCGTCCCGTCCCTCTTCTTCTCTCTTTCCGCCTTCTTTTCTCTCTTGTCGCCGTCCCGCCCTTAAGCCTTGAACCCCTTCTCTTATTTTTGTGTCCTTTGTTTCTCCCCGCCTAAGGTTGTCTGCGCAGCTCCACGCGCCAGACTCCTTACAAGGAAGCCTGCGCGAAGACCAGTTGTTCCTGCGATACGCGAGGCGAACTGTTCTCGCAGCGCGCTAAGAATTGTAGTTCTTCTCGCAGCGCGCTAAGAACGGTAGTTCTTCCCACGACGCGCTAAGAATTGTAGTTCTTCTCGCAGCGCGTTAAGGATTTTAGTTCTTCCCGCGGCGCGCTGTGGACTGTTCTCTGTCTGCCTTCGCCCTCGCGCGTGCGCTCGATGCCTTCTCGCGCTAAACCCTTTGAGTTTTCTTCTGTTTAATCTAGCCGTTTACTTTTGTGATGTCTTATCTTCTGTGCTGTTGACCTAACCTGCCTTATGTCTGAAAAGTTACTTTCGGCGCAGCATGCGCACCAACCCCATTGGTTGACAGAAAAAGTGACTGACATTATCTTTTGAAATCTGCTTTTCCATGCTTGACCAGTACCTTTATCTGACCCGCCCATGCTTTTACTGTTACCTGTCAGCTTTTCCTTTGCCCCCTGCAGCTGCCATATCTTTTGATATCTTTTGCTTTTGGAATCTTTTACTTTTTGGAGATCTTTTCCCCTTTTCCAGGGATTGTGTTCCCTAGGGTTTCCCTATAAATAATAATGTTAATTTCCTAACACTACACACACAAAGCACTTAATCTCTCCTGTTCTCTCTTACTCCTTGCCGTTGTTCTTCCTCTGCCGTCTTCTCTCTTTGCCTTCGTCTTCTATCCTGTTCTGCCCTGCTTTTCCGGTAATATATATATATTATATATAATAATTTACTTATTAATTATGCTAACTTATAATCTAGACTTAAAACCAATCATTAAAACAATAATCTTATTTATAGGTTAACTTGTGCTTGTTTAAAGTTGGTTCTTGCTTTATCTTACACCGCACCGTTTATCAAGTGAGTAATCTCGTACCTAATCCTTTTTTTATTTTTAATGTTTTGGGATGTTCATGTGTTCATACAAACTTAGTCTTAAACTTGTTTATGAACTTTAGTCGCGCAGTATCCCATGTGTTGAGGACGTAGACTTGGCTGTTTATTTGTATGTGTGGATCATTAACCGTCTTGTCGGTCTATTCCGCAGTTCTCATGGTACCATTAGATGAACACGGGAGAACAATCGTTTATGATTTTCTCTTTTGTTTACACTTGCACAGTTTTTCTTGTTTGTGAGCTCAATTGTGAGCACTGGCAGTCTATGAATCTTAGAGTTGGTCCCGATCAGATTACACCCTTGTTGAAAACCAGACATACACATGTTGCGCGCAGATTTATTGTTATCTATGTATTGTATTAAACTTGATTTCTCACTAACACGCAAGTGTTTGACGTTTTATTTTAACACATGTTCAGGTTTGCTGTAGCTACATTTGGAGCTTGTGGACACGTAGGACGTTTTCACTTTTGGACCTAGATTAAAATGTAACAAGACAAGTTATTATTGTTCGAATATTTTGTCTTATAATATATTGATTTATGTTGATTTATGTTATCCTGTGTTTACGTTGCGCATGCGTGAATGAATATATTTATTAAATATTGACACCCAATAGTGTCACGAGTAATGAAACAATACGTGGCGCCCCGATGTATAATCCGCCTTTGGTCGGGGTGTTACAGATTGGTATCAGAGCTCGTTGACTTTAGGATAGGTGGTTAGACGTAACGGCCTAGAATACCTAAGAGTCCCTTCTCGCGCATGAGAGAAATCTCATGTTTGCGCGCTTATTGTTAATTACTCGTTATTTATAAATATGCTTGCGCAGACGCAGCGTATGGTTTTATGTTTTATTTCGCGATATTTCGATGTTTGCTGAATTTCGATTTTCATTGATTTTACTTACATATTCGTTTGTTGGGATTGGAAATCCGAAAAGTCATGGTGATGCATGAATAGTTGATTTTCAATTTCCATTTACGATTATGTTCTGAGGTTGGAGACTTGAAAAGTCATGGTGATACATGAATTGTCAACCTCCAATACTCATTTTCTTGTATATTTTATATTGAGGATTGAAAAGTCATGGTGATACATGAATCGTCAATCTCCAATACTCGTTTACTCATCATTTTAAATTGAGAATTCGGAAGGTCATGGTGATACATGAATTGTCGATTCTCGATTCGAATTTGTTATCTATATTAAGTTTGCATTCAAATTCATATATTATTTTAACTGTTGATGGTATCTAACCCCGCGAAACCAAGCTTTATAAGATTATACTTTGCGCTAAGATATTAACAAAATTAAAACTTTTATAGAATGCCTCCGCTATCTCGCCGATTTCAGAGAAGAGAAGCCTCGCGCAGGCGTAGACAGCAACGTTCCCAGGAAATGGCCGCCGCAATAGCCCAAGCTTTGAGCCAAAACAATACCTCCAGTTATAACATTAAGTCCTTTAACGCGGGTAACCCTCCAAAGTTCACAGGTCTTGAAGGAGCCACCGTGATGCTCCAATGGCTCGAGAAGATTGAAAACACTTTCCTCCATACCCAATGCCCTCCAGACAGACGAACCCTATATGCTTCCAGTATTCTGGAATCTAGAGCGCTTACATGGTGGAATAGAGTAGCTCATGCGCGTGGCGCAGAAGCTGCTTCTAGCATGTCATGGGAGGAATTCAAAGAAATTCTGACGCGAGAATTCTGCCCTCCCAACGAAGTTAAGCGCCTGGAGGAAGAATTTTGGAATCTTAAGCAATACAGCGGTGAAGCGCGCGAGTACGCGACGCACTTCCATGAACTAAGCCTGCTTGTCCCTCACCTTGTTACCCCTTCCCGCCGAGCCATCGAGAAATTCCTTGGGGGTCTCCCCATGGAAATTCAAGATTCTGTATAGGCCAGAAACCCAGCAACCCTCTCTGACGCCATCGAGTTGGCCGCTGTGCTCAGCGACAACCATGTCAGAGCAGGAACCCTGTTCCAGCGGGGAACTGAGAAGACCAAACCCACCAAAACTGTCCCTGAACCAACAGAAACCAAACCAGAACCCTCAAACCGTAACAACCTCAAGCGCAGGCGCAAAGCCTATGCGCTTACCAACCCACCCATTGTCCAGCAACCCACCTACCAACCTCCAGTACACGCTCCTAACCCACTGTCAGCCTACCCAACTTCCCCTGTTGTCCATAACTATGCCTTAACCAATCCTGCACTCCCTGCCCCGCCAACTAAGAAACCTTACACAGGAAACCACCCCTTTTGCCCAACCTGTAGATTTCACCACCCAACCCAAACCCCGTGTCGACTTTGTCACCGATGTGGCCGCGCTGGTCACATGGCGGAAAACTGTAGAGTTCTTCCCGCCAATCCAATTGCGCCAACACCACCAGTCTACCCGCAGAACCCACAACCAACCTACCAAAACCCACGACCCAGATCGTGCTTTAACTGCGGTGATCCCAGTCATTTCCGGAACGCGTGCCCGAGACTGCAAGTGCAAATCACGCAAGCGAATCCGGTGAACCAGATTTCGAACCAAGTGACACGCGGACGAGCTTTTAACATAACCGCGCACCAAGCGCAAGCGAATAATGACGTAGTTAATGGTACATTTTTGCTTAACGGATTTTATGCTTCTGTACTTTTTGATACTGGCGCCGATCGAAGTTTTATTTCTCGCGCGTTTGAGCAGAAGCTTGCGCGACCGCGCGATAATTTAAAAGAAAATTTTTCAGTTGAATTGGCTAATGGTGAAACTGTTTTAATTAACTCCGTGATTAAGGATTGCACGCTTAACCTTAACGAAAACGATTTTCTGATCGACCTCATCCCCATGCCTCTTGGAAGCTTTGATGTTATTATTGGTATGGACTGGCTCTCGAAGAATCGCGCCGAAGTTATTTGCGCCAAGAAGTTGATTCGCATTCCTCGAGAAAATGGTGATCTTCATATCTACGGCGAGAAACCCTCCAGTGGTCTTAAGCTTATGTCTTGCGCCGAAGTCCAAAGGCTCATGCGGAAGAAGTGTATTGCATTCTTAGCCCATGTGGTTAAACCCGATGAAGGAAGGAAGAAGCTTCGCGATATCCCTGTTGTGCGTGATTTCCCTGAAGTTTTTCCTGATGATCTTCCTGGTATCCCTCCCGCTCGTGAAGTCGAGTTTCGTATTGATCTTGTCCCTGGTGCTTCCCCCGTAGCCAAATCTCCTTATCGTCTTGCACCCGCTGAAATGCAAGAATTGGCAAGTCAACTTCAAGAGTTGACCGCTAAAGGATTCATTCGCCCTAGCTCTTCGCCCTGGGGTGCTCCGGTGTTGTTCGATAAAAAGAAAGATGGTACGTTTCGCATGTGTATCGATTACCGCGAGTTGAACAAACTCACCATTAAGAACCGATATCCCTTACCGCGTATTGACGACCTCTTTGATCAACTCCAAGGTGCCTCTTGTTTCTCCAAGATTGATCTCCGCTCTGGCTATCACCAGTTGCGCATCCGCGATGAAGATGTTCCGAAGACTGCTTTTCGAACTCGTTATGGCCATTTTGAATTCTTGGTCATGTCCTTCGGTTTAACCAACGCACCCGCCGTTTTCATGGATCTAATGAATCGGGTGTGTAGGCCTTTCTTGGATAAATTCGTGATTGTGTTTATCGATGACGTTCTGATTTATTCTAAGACCAAGGCCGAGCATGAGCAACATCTTCGATTGGTATTGCAAAAGCTTAGAACCGAGCAGCCCTTTGCCAAGCTCTCCAAGTGTGAATTCTGGTCTGATGAAGTACAGTTTCTTGGTCATGTTGTAAACAAGATGGGTATTCATGTCGACCCATCCAAGATTGAAGCAATCAAGAACTGGATTACGCCGACCACTCCTACCGAGATCCGTTCCTTTCTGGGCTTAGCTGGTTATTACCGGCGCTTCATTTCGAACTTCTCGAAGATCGCATTGCCTTTAACAGCTCTAACGCACAAAGGTAAACCGTATATTTGGGGCTCGAAGCAAGAAGAAGCCTTTCTGACGCTCAAGCGTTTGTTGTGTGAAGCTCCTGTTCTTGCGCTACCTGAGGGTAATGAAGATTTTGTCGTATATTGCGATGCATCCAACCAAGGTCTCGGTTGTGTTCTTATGCAACGAGGCAAGGTTATCGCTTACGCATCAAGGCAACTCAAGGTTCACGAGAAGAATTATACAACTCACGACCTCGAACTAGGCGCAGTTGTTTTCGCCTTGAAGATCTGGAGACACTACCTTTATGGTACTAAGTGTATCCTCTACACTGACCATAAAAGCCTTCAGCATATCTTTGATCAAAAGGAACTCAACATGAGACAACGCCGATGGAACGAACTCATCAGCGATTACGATTGTGAGATCCGGTATCATCCTGGTAAGGCTAATGTGGTAGCCGATGCACTCAGCCGTAAACCAGCCAGCTTAACTGTATCTTGCCGCGTACGCAGCTTCACTTTGCGCCGATTCAGAGCAATCTTGCATCACGCATTCGCGACGCGCAGCGCGCATCCATCAGTAATGGTAACCTTCGCGCCGAGTTAGCGTGTGGCGCGGAAGCGCACTTTGTCCCTAATCTGAGTGGAATTCTCTGATATCTCAATCGCATCTGGATTCCCTTTGATGAGAATCTTCGCGCTGATATCCTGAGTGAAGCGCATAAATCTCGGTATTCTATTCATCCCGGCACTGATAAAATGTACAAAGATTTGCGCATTACTTATTGGTGGCCCGGTATGAAAAAGGATATTGCTGTGTTCGTAGCTAAATGCCTGACTTGTTCGAAGGTAAAAGCTGAACATCAACGCCCATCTGGTTTGCTCGAACAACCAGAAATTCCTACATGGAAATGGGAATGTATAGCGATGGACTTTATTACCAAGTTACCTTTGACAACAAGCAAACATGATAGCATTTGGGTAATAGTGGATCGTTTGACTAAGTCTGCTCACTTTCTGCCCATTCGTGAAAACTACCGTGTTGAGCAACTTGCGCAGCTTTATGTCAAGGAAATTGTCTGCCGCCATGGTACTCCTTTGAGCATCATATCCGATCACGATGGCCGTTTTATATCTCGCTTTTGGAAATCTCTCCAATCTGCGCTAGGAACTCGCTTGGACATGAGTACGGCATATCATCCTCAGACTGACGGTCAGTCTGAGCGAACTATTCAAACTCTTGAGGATATGCTCCGATCTTGTGTTCTTGATTTTGGAGGTAATTGGGATTCGCACCTGCCTTTGATCGAGTTCTCTTATAATAACAGCTATCATTCCAGTATTGGTATGGCCCCATTTGAAGCACTTTACGGTCGTAAGTGCCGCTCCCCGATTTGTTGGAGCGAAGTGGGTGAAGCTCAAATCACAGGACCCGAACTTGTTCAAGAGACAACCGATAAAATCGCCAAGATCCGTGATCATCTGCTGACTGCCAGAAGCCGACAGAAGAGTTACGCAGATCGCAGGCGAAAGCCTCTCGAATTTCAAGTTGGTTATCTTGTTCTCCTCAAAGTGTCGCCCTGGAAGGGTGTTGTCCGCTTTGGGAAGAAAGGTAAGCTTGCTCCTCGATATGTTGGACCATTTAAGATTCTCGCGCGTGTGGGAAAAGTAGCCTACAGACTTGACCTGCCGCCCGCGCTCAGTAATGTGCATCCAACGTTCCATGTATCCAACCTCAAGAAGTGTTTAGCTGACGAGAACCTTCACATTCCACTTGATGAAGTTCAAGTTGATGAATCTATGCATTTCGTTGAGAAGCCTGTTGAGATTATGGATCGCGAGGTTAAGCAAACCAAGCGCAGTCGCATCCCTATCGTGAAAGTTCGCTGGGAGTCCAAGCGCGGAGCCGAGTTTACATGGGAAAGGGAAGATCAAATGAAGATCAAGTACCCGCACCTGTTCTCTGCGCAACCTACTTCGAGATAAATTTCGGGACGAAATTTCATAAAGTAGGGGAGACTGTGACATCTGACCCGATCCGACCCGACCCAGGTACCCGTTTCTCCGACCCGATTCTTTTTATGATTTAAAATTTAATTATTTTCTTTTAAAACTTGACATTTAAAATATATATATTACTAATAATATTTTCCTTCCCGCCTCTTCCTCTCTTTTCCTTCCCGCCGTCCCGTCCCTCTTCTTCTCTCTTTCCGCCTTCTTTTCTCTCTTGTCGCCGTCCCGCCCTTAAGCCTTGAACCCCTTCTCTTATTTTTGTGTCCTTTGTTTCTCCCCGCCTAAGGTTGTCTGCGCAGCTCCACGCGCCAGACTCCTTACAAGGAAGCCTGCGCGAAGACCAGTTGTTCCTGCGATACGCGAGGCGAACTGTTCTCGCAGCGCGCTAAGAATTGTAGTTCTTCTCGCAGCGCGCTAAGAACGGTAGTTCTTCCCGCGACGCGCTAAGAATTGTAGTTCTTCTCGCAGCGCGTTAAGGATTTTAGTTCTTCCCACGGCGCGCTGTGGACTGTTCTCTGTCTGCCTTCGCCCTCGCGCGTGCGCTCGATGCCTTCTCGCGCTAAACCCTTTGAGTTTTCTTCTGTTTAATCTAGCCGTTTACTTTTGTGATGTCTTATCTTCTGTGCTGTTGACCTAACCTGCCTTATGTCTGAAAAGTTACTTTCGGCGCAGCATGCGCACCAACCCCATTGGTTGACAGAAAAAGTGACTGACATTATCTTTTGAAATCTGCTTTTCCATGCTTGACCAGTACCTTTATCTGACCCGCCCATGCTTTTACTGTTACCTGTCAGCTTTTCCTTTGCCCCCTGCAGCTGCCATATCTTTTGATATCTTTTGCTTTTGGAATCTTTTACTTTTTGGAGATCTTTTCCCCTTTTCCAGGGATTGTGTTCCCTAGGGTTTCCCTATAAATAATAATGTTAATTTCCTAACACTACACACACAAAGCACTTAATCTCTCCTGTTCTCTCTTACTCCTTGCCGTTGTTCTTCCTCTGCCGCCTTCTCTCTTTGCCTTCGTCTTCTATCCTGTTCTGCCCTGCTTTTCCGGTAATATATATATATTATATATAATAATTTACTTATTAATTATGCTAACTTATAATCTAGACTTAAAACCAATCATTAAAACAATAATCTTATTTATAGGTTAACTTGTGCTTGTTTAAAGTTGGTTCTTGCTTTATCTTACACCGCACCGTTTACAAGTGAGTAATCTCGTACCTAATCCTTTTTTTATTTTTAATGTTTTGGGATGTTCATGTGTTCATACAAACTTAGTCTTAAACTTGTTTATGAACTTTAGTCGCGCAGTATCCCATGTGTTGAGGACGTAGACTTGGCTGTTTATTTGTATGTGTGGATCATTAACCGTCTTGTCGGTCTATTCCGCAGTTCTCATGGTACCATTAGATGAACACGGGAGAACAATCGTTTATGATTTTCTCTTTTGTTTACACTTGCACAGTTTTTCTTGTTTGTGAGCTCAATTGTGAGCACTGGCAGTCTATGAATCTTAGAGTTGGTCCCGATCAGATTACACCCTTGTTGAAAACCAGACATACACATGTTGCGCGCAGATTTATTGTTATCTATGTATTGTATTAAACTTGATTTCTCACCAACACGCAAGTGTTTGACGTTTTATTTTAACACATGTTCAGGTTTGCTGTAGCTACATTTGGAGCTTGTGGACACGTAGGACGTTTTCACTTTTGGACCTAGATTAAAATGTAACAAGACAAGTTATTATTGTTTGAATATTTTGTCTTATAATATATTGATTTATGTTGATTTATGTTATCCTGTGTTTACGTTGCGCGTGCGTGAATGAATATATTTGTTAAATATTGACACCCAATAGTGTCACGAGTAATGAAACAATACGTGGCGCCCCGATGTATAATCCGCCTTTGGTCGGGGTGTTACAACGGCCATCGCGTAGCGCGATGGGCCGTGATGAAGCACCACATACGTGTCACACTTTGGTGACACGTGGCAGCGGGGGCAGGACACGTGGCAGACGTGTCAGGCCACGTGGCGACACGTGGTGCGAGCTCAGTAAGGTGGGCGTCGCAGTACGCGACGCCGTTGAAGAAGGGACCCATCCCGTACCACGATGGGATTCAAAATCAGCTATAAAGGGGGGGGGGGCATAGGCTCATTCCTTCACACCTCCCATACTCTCTCTCTAAGTTACTTTCTCTCTCTACCTCGGTTTGCGTGCCGAACATCGTTTTGCGTGCCACCGACCTGACAAATATTACCTCATAATTCGTGCCAAATACCCGGTGTTATCCTCAAAGTGTGTGCCACCCAAAATTAACCCGACATTCCATCTCGAAGTACGTACACAACCCAGCGACACGTGAACATCACCTCGATTTGCGTGTCAAGGAAGGTGGATCAAGAACGCCTCGATAAACGTGCATATAGTGTAGAAGTGCTACCCGTATAAACTTTGGAATACCTAACTCCGAATACCCGTGCAAGGTAAGGGTTCTGCCTAAGTTAATATTTTATTATTATAAATGGCTTAAGACTATAGTCGGAGTTATAGCCGAACCTTGATTATAATTTAGTATTATATAACTTTTCTTAAGCAAAGGTTATAGTCAAAATAGTATTTCTTTACGACTAAGAAATATAAAACAAGAGGTTATTTTTATGAAATTAATGTTTCTTCTTGAAGAAGAAACTCAGTATAGATGTTTCTTCCTAAAGAAGAAATGAACATATAATTGGAAAATGAATAAAAGGACTAAAGGTCCAAATGCTTTATACAAACAAATGTTTTTATCAAGGTTAAAGCTATACAAAATGGACTAAAGGTCTGAAGCTAGATCGATGATCTAGTTATTTATACAAATGTTATTCTCGTACTATAGGTCCGAGGTAACAAGACAAGAAGCAGAAAACAGAAAACAGGAATCAGTAACAGAAACTGATTATAAAACAGAAAAGGTGAATACACCCTAAACCTTTTTAAGAGTCAGAATGTTTACATAGGATTTACGAATCCTTAAAAACTTTGTGAACAATAATAAGAAACGGACACTCTGATTAAGAGTATACATGTGTCTGGATCCATTCATACATGGTGACTCGGCATTTCCCCGAGGCCATGCATATCATCAACATGCCTTTGAAGGTCTACGGGACTGTTCAGAGAAATTATATTGTGTATATAATTAATTGTACAAGGTATTTAGGGTAATTTGATCCCAATGTAGTTGGGTGCCTAATGAGTAGTCACAAAGGTATTATTGTTGGTTTCACAAAGGCATTGAAAAGATATTTTTAGAGTCAGTGTTATTCACCAGCTTTGTGCTGACGTATTTTCCCACCAATGTTAGAACAGACAAACAAGAAGAAATAGAAGATTGGAGTTATAGTCATTAGATGCTATCTGATGGCTCAGATATTTTATTTCAAAATAATATAAAAAGTTATGTTTTATAAAGAAATGTATTTGAAATATCAAATGGGTATTTAAACCCGAGTTTTTAATAAGTTTTCAATATAATAATATTTATTTAAAGACTTCCGCTAAAATGAAACCCGCAATTCTGATTTATTACAAAACATGTACCAACTATTGGTCACACGCCTAGGCCCTAAGTGAGGGTGTGACAAAAGGGTTTTACAAACATTCATAAACGAGTTTTCAAAAACGTTACTTTATAGTAAAGTAATGTTAACAAAGATATATTTTGACGGGCATGTAGTAAACTACAAGGGTAATACCACTAGTAGTAAGTTTCTTGCCTAAGGAAAAGTAATGCGTACAAATCCCAATCAACCGAGTGACCCGTTTACTTACCTGGAGAAACTTACCAACGCGTTATAACATATTAAGCCAAATCATGCTATATCAAACGTCACATAAAAACAAAGTGTTTCATTCACAAACAAAGAAAAACGATTTCAAGGTTAAGCTTAGGAGATATAGCTTAATCAAGAAGCATCATTCAAATATTTATACAAACCTATTTATGTATAGGTTAAATATCATTCTCATTCACAGTCAAGGTTTCAAACGCACACTGAAGGTACAAGTGAATACGTTAACATTTACATATCAATCAAAACATATTTATACCCGATAAGATGAATGGGTGTTTGTCTTAAAGAGTCAGTCAACGTTTACATGAGATTACGTGATCTTTAAAACGTTATAATACAAAGTAGAAAATAAAAGCAACTCAGACCAATTACACATGTTTTTGGATCCATACATAATTGTTCAGCCTAAACGGTCAAAGGCTATGTGGCCGCGGGCTAACAGTCATAACTAATTCTCCATTAAGGGCTACGTGGCTCGGGGAATACTTTTGTGTGTGTAGGGTAGTGGTACAAATCCTAGAAGTAGAAATACTTCTGCTGAGTGTACAGAAAACTATAATTGTATTGTAATTGTTATTCAATTATTTTGGAGTCATACGTGTTCACCAACACATAGCTGACGTATTTTTCCAACCCATTGTAGGTAATTAAGCATTAGTAGCATTAACAAGGATTGGAGTCTTTATGAGGATAGAAGCGCGTTACAAGATGGCTCTGTTTTTTATAAACTAAATCCTTGTAATATAAACACATATTTTGTAAACCGAATACTTGGGTATTTAACTCCCAAGTAAATTTTCAATGTAAATTAATATTATATTCAACCTAAAATTCTTTCGCTAAAATTAACCCATAAACTCTGATATATTTACAAAACATGTACTAACTTGTGGTCACACGTCTAGGCCCTAAGTCAGGGTGTGACATGTATGCTAGAGATTATGTAGTCTCATATAAACTTTTGACTAACTTTTTAAGATATACAACCCGTTTATCTAATTGTAAAAGGTTTAACGTATTCACTTGTGATTGTTTGTTCTAAATGATGTGGTGATCTCGTTTGAAAACCTTTGTGAGTGAATGATTCTTAACCTATAATAATTTAGGTTTACATAAATATCCATATCTTCTCTTGATATGGCAACAGACCTTTAGTCTAATTTTGATAGCTTTAAACCTTGATAGATCATTTATTGACTAAAATATTTAGACTTGTAGTCCTTCTGTTTATTTACCAATCATGTGCTATGTTTCTTTTTCATGAAGAAACATTTATGTTAGGTTTCTTATCAATTTGAATATAATCCTTATATGTATAATCTTACGTTTCTTGGTCATGAAGAAACATTACTTTGACTATAACCTTTGTATAAATAAAGCTTCATCTTGATCAAGATCTAGGCTATATCCCTGATTAGGGTCTAAGCCATATAATTAAATAATAACATAATAACTTAAGCGGAACCCCTACCTTATACGGGTATTTGGAGTTTACACGCCTAAGTTTGAACAAGCAGCACTTGTATTCTATGTCGCGAACTGGGCTTACAATGTCAAAACTTGGGGGTTTGGAACGCACTACGAGACTCTGCACGCAAATGAGGTAAAGTGTTTGTGTTTTATGTGTATTTGGTATGAGGAAATAAATGTTGCAATCCCTCCTAATAAAGGCAAATATTGGGCTCCGTTGTGAACACAACGGGCTGCTCAGCAAGTCAGCAATAACTCGGCTTCTCTGGAAGCCGCCACGTGTCGACATGTGGCCTGTCACGTGGTTGCACACATGTCACGTCGCTGTGAAGGCTATGTCACGTAACGTGATAATTTAAGGGTAAGGCCGTCGCGTAGCGCGACACCGCCCATATATCGATTTGTGTGAAGCTCCATCGCGTATCACAATGGGCTTATCTTTTGGTTCTAAAAATTAAATTTTCATTTTTGGTCAGCCTGCTCTCACCAAATATACTAAGGCAACTCGCGGTGATGCGAATGTGCGAAGTGCAAAGTGCGCCACATTGCGCCCATCGCCCGAGCCCGTGCTTGTGCGCGTCGGGTGCTTCGCACCCTTGCTAAGACCACCAAGTGTCTTTTCATACAATAATATTACCTTGTGAACCAATCTTCTTATAAGGAGCTCACAAGCTTTATATTCTACCAATATTGGACAAATTGTCTTTTCTTTTTACACCCATGTTGGATAACTCTACTTTCTTCCTACACCAATGTGGGACAAGTTTTCTTATTTCCTCAATGTGGGATGCTTCCACTTTTTTATTTCCTCCGTTTGGCCACCATTGAAGCAATGACGGTCTGATGAGCTTGTTATCAGATGTTGACACTACCGGAAAAGCAGTGGGGGAGGTGATTGACCGACTGCTTCCGTGTTTTGTTTAGATTCCTTAGGTGGCGGTGGAGCTATGGTCTATTGTTTCCGGAATCTGTTTCAAAACACTAGGTAGTGGTGGTGTCATCGTAGTGCGTTTGTAGATATTATATATTTTTTCTCGGTGGTAAAGTGTAGCACACCTATCTTTCTTTGTGATAAAGTTCATCGTCTGTTTAGTTGTTATCGCTCTCCATTCGTCGTGCAATGGTGCGTGTGTATTACCCGGTGGCGATGATGATGGCCCGCTATTTGGCATGGCAACTTCGATTGCACCCGTAACGGCATGAGTCGTGCTTTGTTAATGATGGGCTGATGACAATAACAACTATAACTATGTATATATACTATGTATGTATTAGAAGACAACTTTCTTGCGCTTTGTTGGTTGTACCCTTTGCCTTTTGTTTTACACTTTTGATGATGTGTGTGAATTATCCGGCGATGATGATGGCCTGCTACTTGGCATGACAACTTTGGTTGCAGCCATAGTGCCATTATGTTATGCTTTGTTATCGACGGGCTAATGGCAGTGACAAACTATAACACCCCGGCTAAAGCGGAATACGCCCGAGTGTGACGTACAGATTGCTCAAAACACATGTGACACTATTAAGTGACAATATTATCATTAATTAATTTAAACATCAAGTACACAAGTTTGTAACAAGAACTACAAAGAAAATACAAGAACAATTAACAACTTGTCCATTTATTAATATAACCTAAGTTCTAGTGTCATCTCCATTTCATCCTCTAATAATTGAACCTGTAACATATATATATATATAATAAAGTCAACTAAATGAATAGTTAGCGAGTTCACACAGTTTAAATACTATATAGAAACCATACAATTCCATGAAAACTTATGAAAAGCACGTAAGGGTTCTTTACACTAGAATTTAAAGGTCCTGAGTGTAAAGAATAAATGAAGGTCTTTTCCAGTTGTGAATGTGCACCAACGTACTCAGAACGGAGTCCCTTTTCCACTAGAAACAATGGTCCTGAGTGTAAAGGGGGGGGGGGGCGTATGATCATACTTATCGAAGAAATCCATGCACGTAATATTTGAGCAAGTAACAAGTAAACACACAAGTCCATGTAACGAATTGTAGTTTGTAAATAATGAATAAACGAAATTGTAATTTGGATAGAATATATATGCTACCCCCAAAATGTGTAAAAGCGTTAAAAAGAGTGTGTGAGAAACTCAAATTTGATATTGGAGACAACTTGAAATAATAACCGAAAGCGAGTTAACAAACGAAGCAATTGAATCTCACGAAACTATAAATAATAACGAAGATACAAAATCAAGGACTAGCTACCGGAGTTATAAAGTTAATTAACTTATGGCAAAAGGGGACTTGGAAATTTTTAATGAGTTTAACCAAAATGAATAAAGTTTATATAAATCATTTGATGTTTATTAGTTGAAGAATGATTTGTAGAAAAATATTTATAACTTATTAATATAAGATTAAATAACAATATTAATAACAATTTATGATTAAACTTTTTTTTTTTGGGAAATGCGACTGTTTTATATAACACAAACCGAGCTACATCTGGATAATGGGTAAGCGAGCAACAAGCTGCGCCGCTATCCCATTTTGAATCGCAAAGCCTATCCTACTAAATATAAATCCTTGATTTCTCGGGCTCTACTAAAAATAAACGTTTTATTTTTATTCTAGTAACATAATTAATTAATTTACCAATCAATTTAACTTAAATGTTTTGCATGAATTATTTAAAGAAATTATAGATATTAGTTTATGTTAAAAGAAAATAAACAATAATTAATTATTTAGATAAATCAAGTATACTAGTTATATTATAAGAAATCTTTAATTAAAACTATTTTGTATATATCATAAAAATAAAAAGGTTTATAAGTTTATGATAATCAACGAATAATAACATCTAGATGATATTTATATATGTTCTTGCAAAATAACTAGTTTTGACATAATATTTAGAAAATCAAAGTGTTTATCTTGGATATCCATGATCATAGTGATTTCTTATAACCAAAATATAAGATTTTTATGATAAAAGTAACATGATCATGAAGAACAACTTATGAACAAGTATGAACATTCAAGATGAATATCAAAACAAAAGCTATAAAATGCATGAAATGGTAAAAACTTACTTGTTAGTGCTCTTAAGCTTAAGAAAATAACGTATTAAGGTGAATAAGATTAAGGATTAGTCCTCCTTTTATAGTGGATTTTTAGAGTTGTTATGTTTTATAGAATTTAAGAAATTAAATTGATGTGCTAAAAGTAGTCAAATAGTTATTAACTAAAAATAAGCTAATCTAGACATTAAGTAATAATTATAGACTCTTAACTTAACTAAAACTATTAACCGGCAAGTGAACCGGTCGACTCTAGTACAGCTAAGTAAGTCCAGATATCGAACCCACAAGACTCTTTAAATTATGTAATTAACTAATTACACTCAACTAACTGACACGACTATTTAATTATATTGTTTAAGGGGAGTTTTTAAACTAAATAGTAATAAACTAACAACTAAACCCTAGTTTAATTAAATAATATTAAAACTATAATGATTACTTTAACCTAATTAATTAATATATTATTAAGCTTAACCCTAATTAATTAAAATATAATAAACTATTAAAATACTTAGATTAATGCAGATGATGAAAACAACTACCTAGGCTAGAATCCTCAAAGTTACGGTTATTAATTAAATGGGAAACTTAAGTTATGAAACTGGGATCGTAAAATAGACCCTTGACAGAAAACCCGAACAGGACCCTTGACCTTCAAGAAGACACCTATGGATTTCTAACAAGTTTTAAGACTCACCAGTTTTTTAAATTAAACTTCCTTACGGTTATTTAATAATTTATGTCTAAGTATCTTTATGACGAAATCCTACCTTACAGCGCGGAAATCAAAGATAATTAAGAAGACTCAATTGACTTAATAGACTAAGCTGACAATCAAACCTAGACGAACTCCTTACGAAGAACTAAATCTAGCAATCCTGACCAACAAAGATCTATCAATAGCCTATCACCTTATAGCTTTCTAAGCTAGCAGCTCACTTTTATCTATTTAATTAGTTTTATTGTTTCTATGATCTTAATGTATATCAATCATAAACTAGTCAAGAACACATAGTAAATGACCTAACAAAATTCTATCCTATAAAACAATCACCAAGGGCAATGTGAAACAATAAATCCAAGTAATAAAACCAAGCAATCATACGCATCAATCAATTCAAACTCAACAATTACTTAGAACATAAAATCGATAACGAACAAAATCCCAAACAAAATCAAACCGAACAAAGGTTCATCACGACCTAGGTAGTTAATGAAGTTTAGCCTAGCATCATATAGTCTAAATCACACAAAAAAAATAAAACCGAAAACATGGTGAAAATAATGAGAAACGAAATATTAAAGGCGATAAAACCTGTAGCCTTCGATCTTGAACGTAAAGCTCTTCACCGGATGTTCTCGTGCCTTCCAAACCTCCACGAAACTCGAATGATAGCTCTCAAAAACTCCAAATTCGTCTGGGGCAGCAGGTTATGTTCAGGTTAAAGTTAGGGATATTTATATACTGAAAATAGGGCCCAACTTAACAAAAAAACGTCCTAAAAATAACATCAGCATTACCTAGAAGCCACGTGATGGGAATGGGGGTGCCCGGTCGCGCGGCGCGGCGTGTCAAAATAGGGGCGCCGGTCAGACCGGCCTGGTCTGACCTGTTCTTTCCTGACGCGTTCCGGATCTCCGTTTTAGCTCGTTTTTCGCCGTTTTCAATCGCGATCAACTCCCGGAACCTACGAAACATAAAAGTGTTAGTAGTATACAAATCTCGACTAAAAACGAACAGAAACTATTAAAGTATTAAATAAAATATACAGGGGAAACATAAACATTTAGCATTATATCATAAATCATGTTTAATACAATTAATACACAAATTAAAAATAGTTTAATGGGGCATTCAAAAGGTTTAACTATTTTAATAAATTCTATTTAATTAAAACATTCATTAGTTTTATTAGTTAAGTAACATATGAAAAGATGATGATGATGATAATAATAATAAAAATAATAATAATAATAATACAAGTAGTAGTGGTAGTTAAATAATAATTTTAATAAATTAAATGGGATATGTACATAAATATTTGATCTTGATTATGTATGTTTTAAATGAGTATGTAATACTACAAGGGTGGTAAAAGTATAATTGCATAGAAATGATCACATAAAATACATTAACGAAAATTGAGATTAATTAATAATATTATAAAAATATATAAATTTAAATATAAACAAAACCGAAAATTTAAAACGGGTCGGGTTTTCGGTTTTGAAAAATAACGTCGATCTTTGAATGAACCGAAAGACGTCACAAAAGGGAAATATGACAAGGACACTTATATATAGGATCTACCAGCGGCGTATCCACCATGCCCTTATAATATTGCATTTGTCCTGTTTTTCCAAAATCATTCCAAGTTTCGAGTTATTGAACACCACCATACTTATTATGCTTTCCATACGAGGACTTGGGTAATTACGTGTCGACCCATAGTTACCTTTATTGTCGGATGGTCCACATAATCTGTCCCATTGTGTGGGTTTCAAGATATAAACAATAAATACAATAAATTTTTATATGAAAACTTGGAAATCAAGCACGATGACTATCAAAATTAACAAAACATATATAAACAAATCGTTGAGGTCAAGGATATTGCGAACATATTGATGTCAAAATAAATAAACGAAACTATTGAAGTTTAAACAAAATGAATGATGTTATTGAGGTTCAAAATAAAATATAAATAGATGAAACTTTCGAAGTCTATAATACCACTATAAATGTAAACATTGAGGTTCAATAATAGTAAAATCGATGAATAATACTTTTGATTCTTGAAATAATATGGAAATCAGGAAAAACCTTAGGTTATCAATAACAACACGAATAAAACATCGAAGTCATGTCCATCAAAAAAATTAGTTGTAAATAACGTGGTCGAGAATAACATGGCAATTAAATGTAGAATTGAGCTAACAAAATATCAACTCATAAATCGAAAACGCATTGGCATAAAATAGATAAATGAAATTTTAATATCGAAATATCAAAATAGTTTGAGTTCTTGGAGTCAAACAACGTAAAACATAAACTTGAAACTTCGTTTAACGAATGAAATTCCCCATAAACATTAATTTTGAGTAACAACAAGATTACGCAAGTATATACTTTGAAACTTCGAAATCAAAGCAAAACATTGGGTTCAGATTGATGAGATATCAGAAAATAATTCGGTAAAACATTTGACGAAAAGAGAACTAAACAAATAATCAAAAAAATCGTGTAAAAATAATATAAATTCAACATGTACCTAAGCAAGTTTGAAATCCAAACTTCCACTAAACGATTACGTTTATGTGAAATCGGTCATAAAACGCGAGATTGATCAATCAATCAAGCCCTGTATATCCCACCGCATAGCACGCTATCGGTAGGGTCATGTGAGGGTGGGATATAGGCAAGTCTTTCCTCTATCCGTGAGAATAGAGAGGCTGCTTCCAGAGATACCCCAGGCTCATAAAGCTACATACAGGTAAACAGAGTAAACATACATCCTACAAGCAAAGAAACTTAGCAATACATAGATAGCAAACTACCAAAAAAGCAAGGAATCTGTAACCTACCAAGAATAGGGCATAAGAATCAAAAAGCAGCATCAAACAAAATATATACATAAACAACAAGGAGCCAGGCTAGCCAACTAGACCCTAAATACAAAGCTAAGCTAACTAGGTACCTTCCCCTAGAAGTCGTAAACCTTGATCCTACGTCTCCACGAATCTCTATCCTGGACCATGTCCTCAGAGAGGTGCAACTCTGTCAAGTCATGTCTAATTCTCTCATCCCAAGTCAATTTAGGCCTGCCTCTACTCCTCTTTCCTTCCACAATGAAGGTTTCCGCTACTCTAACTGGCGCTGTTGTCGGTCTCCTTTTCACATGCCCATACCATCTCAATCTCCCTTCCTTTATTTTCTCTGATATGCTAACTATTCCTAACCTTTTCCTAAAGACCTCATTTCTAATCCTATCTAATCTAGTGTGTTCGCACATCCACCTCAGCATCCTCATCTCTGCTACCTCCATCTTGCGCGCCTGTGTCTTCTTGATGGCCCAACATTCTGTTCCATACAACATTACAGGTCTAACTGCGACTCTATAAAATTTCCCCTTTAATTTGGATGGAAACCGCTTGTCGCACAAAACCCCAGTGGCTGCTTTCCACCTACACCATCCAGCTTGTATGCGGTGGGTTATGTCACTGTCTATCTCTCCATTGCTTTGGACAAACGAACCTAGATATTTAAACTTCGTTATCTGTGGAACCACCTGGTCCTCAATAGTGATATGTGTCATCGCTATCACCAACACCACTGAAGTCACAACAAATGTACTATGTCTTAGAACGACTCATTCTTAAACCTTTATCCTCTAAAGCTACATGCCACTCCTCTAGCCTTTCGTTCAAGATTTGTTTAGTCTCAGCCACTAACACAATATCATCTGCAAAGAGCATGCACCAAGGGACAGGCTCCTGAATCGACTTGGACAGCTCATCCATGACTACCGTGAAAAGAAACGGGCTTAACGTCGATCCTTGGTGGAGTCCCATCTCCACCGGGAAAAAATTAGTATCTCCTACCGGCGCACGAACACTAGCTTTAGTCCTGTTATACATATCTTTAGTTAAGTCTATATATTTTCCAGGTACCCCTCTACCTTCTAAACTATCCCAAATTAGTCTACGTGGCACACTGTCATATGCTTTTTCAAGGTCGATGAATACCATATGTAGGTCCCTCTTTTTCTCCCTATACTTCTCCATTAATCTTCTCAGTATGTGTATCGCTTTCGTGGTTGACCGTCCTGGCATGAAACCAAATTGGTTAACCATAACCTGCGTTTCTCTCCTAATTCGAGTCTCAATTACTCTCTTCCATAATTTCATAGTATGACCTAACAACTTAATTCCTCTGTAATTTCCACAACACTGTAAAATGGTTCAGCAATTACAAATGACCAAACTCAGTTATAAACTTCGTAAATAATCCTCGAAAGGATTTGACACATAAAATTTCTTTGGTTATATTAAAATAGAATAATATATATATATATAAAGAAAAGAAAAGTAAATAATGATAATAAATAAAATAAAACAAGACGAATGTACTTGTCTTCTCAACGGTAGATTTGAGGTATGAAGGTTACGGTGAGGGTGGTGCCATGATTCCCCAACTGAATTTGTTGGCGTTGACGAAGGGGAAGAGGAAAATGCTCTCTTTAAAATTTGCTTAAGTTTATGAATCGAAAAATAATGTGATGATTTTATAATAATAACTTTTAAAAAAACTTAGTAATAATAATAATAAAAAAAATTTCTTAGCTAGTGTTAAAGTTTGCGACACTTTATGAAAATTTTAATGTAAAATAAAGGTTTCCCTTATGACGGCGTCCTATGAAAACTTTAAAAAGAATCTTCGACTAAAAATGGCTCGTTTTGATAGAACTGTTATGCTGATAATATAATAGCATCAATGGCTTAGGACAACGATTTTACTTTATCTAACGTTTTCATTTAACATTGAAAAATATTATATATAATAAGAAATATAATGGTAAAAATAATAATAGTGATCATAATAGTAGTGATGAAATAATAATGATAATAGCGATACTAATAATATTCATATAATAAAAATAATAGTGATAATAATAACAACCATATGTTTGACATAAAGTCTTTTTGAAGAACATCAACTTGATTAAATACCTGTTAATTAACTATTTTAAAATAATTTGAGGATTTGAAATTAAAGTATAAGGTGCTCATAAAAAATAAAAAAAATGAATGTGAAAAAACATGCATGGGTTTTAAAAAAAACAAATATGTATGTTTGACGAGTATGAAGGGACTAAGCATTGGTGCAAGGCTACGAGTGAAACTTCAAGTGATCAGAGAATGCGGTTTGAGAAATTGCATGGCGGAATCAAGTTAGGCCTTCCGAAACATAGTAGGCGTGTTTGGGTCACTATAATGGTAGCAGGCTTGAAGTGCGAGCATATGGTTAGGATACATGGTTGGGTAACAGGTCGTGGGAATAAGTGAGTGGTGTTGTATAGGTTTTTGGCAAGAGTTGGTGGTTGAAACTACTAGAATTTGGAGCATTTCGATATGATATTATAGTATAGTGGTGGGATATACATATGTTACACCAAGGGTGTGTTCCCGTACAAGACTTTTTGTTGAGGTAAGTTTGAGTGTCAAGGAGTTGTGTTGGGTTTGGAATGGTTCAGACATAGTTTTGAATTTACTATTAATGGATTTTGGGTTAACATAGTCGGGATCACGATGGTCAACAACGTGGTAATCTGAGTTGTCATTTTGCGGGTTGAGTTTCGAGGATGACGTCGAGGAAAACAAGAAGACATACGGCGAAACGTGAATTATTCGCGTGACATGGGGCGTAAATATGAAATTTCGTATTAACAACCAAAAGGAACATCGGATCAATCTATATAAATCATAGATATAAGTAAAAAAATAAAATTAAATGAAACCAACTTTGAAATCAAAATTGAAATGTCCATGAACTATCACGAATTTTTGTATAAAAACCTTTTAAACTTTGAATAACCATATGAGTAGTGAAATCGATTTTATTTAAAAAACAGCGATTGTTCATGTACCACCATGACTCTTCGTATTCCAAATTCAAACCATAAAAATAAACGAACATATAGAAAGAAAATAAATTGAAAATCGACTATTCATGCATCACCATGACCTTTTGAATTTTCAATTCTAAACGATATAATTAAAACATATTCAAATTGAAACTCGACTATTCATTTATCACCATGACTTTTCGAATTTTCGATTATAAACTATAATAGTAAATGAATATTTAAATAAAGAAAATGAGTTGAAACTCGATTGTTCTCGTATTTCAACACAAAAAATGAAAATTCGTAATCAAATCAAATCGAAAGCCGGGTGTTCGTGTATCACCACGACTTGCAAAACATTCAGTTAAAACACATTGTAAAACATTGAGGGTCGGAGTCACACGTCGCATGAACCACCATGACTTGCGCGACATCCTTAGGAGTGCAACCATATTCTTTTCACAAAGAGAACATGATCACATTTAAAAACTTAAAGTTGTGATTCATATGGCGTTGAAAGTGGTATGTTTTGGGTTAATAGAGTTCATGCCCTTTCCTAACTCTCCAGGTAAGCAACCGAGTCCCGCGTCTGATTGGGATTTATGCGCATCGCTTATCCTTAGGTTTCAATAACCTTGGTGTCAAGAGTTTGGGAAAACAAGCACGTCCCACTTACAGTTTACTACATACCCGCCATAAATAACCATCTTTAAGAAGAAGAAATATCGGAACACCACAATAAAAATCGATTATTGAAAATGTTTAAAAAAAAATCTTTGCTTTTAGGCATAAGCCTTGGACTTGTGTGTGCTCGTGTAATTGAAATAATTGAATCATCAGTATAATAGTATTTGCGTACATGAGGCATAAACAAATTAATAATAACCAAATAATGTGCATTGAACAATCCAATAAGGCTCACATAATTTCTAATCATGCAACCTAAACAATTAAGCAAATAAACTATAACCAACTAGACCACTGCATCTAATGTCCTATCTTATAGTCACGGCTCTGATACCTATCTGTAACACCCCGGCTAAAGCGGAATACGCTCGAGTGTGATGTACAGATTGCTCAAAACACATGTGACACTATTAAGTGACAATATTATCATTAATTAATTTATACATCAAGTACACAAGTTTGTAACAAGAATTACAAAGAAAATACGAGAACAATTAACAACTTGTCCATTTATTAAAATAACCTAAGTTCTAGTGTCATCTCTGTTTCATCCTCTAATAATTGTACCTGTAACATATATATAAAATAAAGTCAACTAAATGAATAGTTAGTGAGTTCACACAGTTTAAATACTATATAAAAACCATACAATTCCATGAAAACTTGTGAAAAGCACGTAAGGGTTCTTTACACTAGAATCAAAGGTCCCGAGTGTAAAGAATAAATGAAGGTCTTTTCCAGTTGGGATTGTACACCAACGTACTCAGATCGGAGTCTCTTTTCCACTAGAAACAATGGTCCTGAGTGTAAAGGGGGGGTATGATAATACTTATCGAAGAAATCCATGCACGTAATATTTGAGCAAGTAACAAGTAAACACACAAGTCCATGTAACGAATTGTATTTTGTAAATAATGAATAAACAAAATTGTAATTTGGATAGAATATATATGCTACCCCCAAAATGTGTAAAAACGTTAAAAATGGGGTGAGAAACTCACATTTGATATTGGAGACAACTTGAAATAATAACCGAAAGCGAGTTAACAAACGAAGAAATTGAATCTCACAAAACTATAAATAATAACGAAGATACAAAATCAAGGACTAGCTACTGGAGTTATAAAGTTAATTAACTTATGGCAAAAGGGGACTTGGGAATTTTTAATGAGTTTAACAAAAATGAATAAAGTTTATATAAATCATTTGATGTTTATTATTTGAAGAATAATTTGTAGACAAATAATTATAACTTATTAATATAACACTAAATAACAATATTAATTACAATTTATGATTACACATTTTATTTTTATTCTAGTAACATAATTAATTAATTTACTAATCAATTTAACATAAATGTTTTGCATGAATTATTTAAAGAAATTATAGATATTAGTTTATGTTGAAATAAAATAAATAATAATTAATTATTTAGAGAAATCAAGTATACTAGTTCTATTATAAGAAATCTTTAATTAAAACTATTTTGTATATATCATAAAAATAAAAAGGTTTATAAGTGTATGATGATCAACGAATAATAACATCTAGATGATATTTATATATGTTCTTGCAAAATAACTAGTTTTGACATAATATTTAGAAAATCAAAGTGTTTATCTTGGATATCCATGATCATAGTGATTTCTTATAACCAAAATATAAGATTTTTATGATAAAAGTAACATGATCATGAAGAACAACTTATGAACAAGTATGAACATTCAAGATGAATATCAAAGCAAAAGCTACAAAATGCATGAAATGGTAAAAACTTACTTGTTAGTGCTCTTAAGCTTAAGAAAATAATGTATTAAGGTGTGAATAAGATGGATGATTAGTCCTCCTTTTATAGTGGATTTTTAGAGTTGTTATGCTTTATAAAATTTAAGAAATTAAATCATGTTTAATACAATTAATAGACAAATTAAAAATAGTTTAATGGGGCATTCAAAAGGTTTAACTATTTTAATAAATTCTATTTAATTAAAACATTCATTAGCTTTATTAGTTAAGTAACATATGAAAAGATGATGATGATGATAATAATAATAATAATAGTAATAAAAGTAGTAGTGGTAGTTAAATAATAATTTTAGTAAATTGAATGGGACATGTACATAAATATTTGATCTTGATTATGTATATTTTAAATGAGTATGTAATACTACAAGGGTGGTGAAAAGTATAATTGCATAGAAATGATCACATAAAATACATTAACGAAAATTGAGATTAATTAATAATATTATAAAATATATAAATTTGAATAGAAACAAAACCGAAAAATTTAAACGGGTCGGGTTTTCGGTTAGAAAATTAATGAATGTTACACAAACTATGTATCTGAGCCTCTTTGTTTTGTACAGATTATTGTTTTGGGCAAAAATCTGCTAAGGATAATGTATCCAAATCTGTTAAGTGAGGTATAGTGCTAACACGACAAAAGCGAGTGTATAATCGAAATCTTGATGAACACAATGATTTGATCACGGGACCACGGTTAGCGTTAAAGGATATAGGATTATACGAGTTACCTCTTTGTTGGGTGAAGGTAGGCATTCCGGATGAGTAGTTGGGATAAGAGGAGTATGCAATAGGAGTTGGTCATCCAGAAGCTATGGTTTGCATGGGGATTATATCTCCTTCATGAACTTCGGAGGATCGTTGATGTTGAACTCTGGAGGATCCTTGATTCTGAAAGAAGGATCCTTGAGGTTGTGAATTATAGGATCCCTGGTGATATAACCCAGAAGATCATGGTTGAAGGATGGATGATCCTTGTGGGAAAGTTGGGGATCCTTGAGTTAGTTGACCCATGGATCCCGGTTGAAGGATAGATGATCCTTGCCGGAAGTATGAGGATCCTTGAATCTGTTGACCCATGGACCCTTCTTGAAGGATAGATGATCCTTGAGTAAACTGAGCCATGGATCCTGGACTAGTAAAATCCAGCATCTTGGGTATCAGGGGAGTGTGATCCTCCGCTGGCCTCTTATTCTTCCTGAGATCTTCTATCTCACGAAGGATCCTCTGATTGGTCTTGTTCTGCTGCTCCATGTATGCTTTAACCTGCGAAAACATAGATGAAACATCATTGTTAGTATTAACCACCGGGGTTGCAGCAGTGGTTCTTGAGCTCTGGAAGACTGACAGCTGTGCCTTGCTTCCAGCAACAGCGGGTCGTGGTGCTCCCGTGATTGACGGAGACATCGGCGGCAAAGTCCTTGATGAGAGAGGAACCGTAAATGGCATGGTTGATGAAGCAGAGGTTGATTGAGAGGCCATTGATAGTGATATGGGTATGAAAAAATCGAAAATTGATAAGAGTAATATGGATTATAGCACCAATTGCCCCATGGTGGGCGCCAAATTGTTTTGGACAAAAATCTGCTAAGGATAATGTATCCAAATCTGTTAAGTGAGGTATAGTGCTAACACGACAAAAGCGAGTGTATAATCGAAATCTTGATGAACACAATGATTTGATCACGTGGGAAAAACACTTGATTATGATAATCTTTACTTCGGTCAAAAACTAACAAGGTAATCTTTGGTCGAATTGCTTCGGTCAAAGATTAACAATGTAATCTTTGGTCGGATGGTACGTGATTATTATAACCTCCAGCACAAAAAACCCTCGGACGGTGAAAACTATCACCGTCAAGTTTATTGATAGTAAAAGGTGATTACAAATGTTGTGGAGTTTATGATCGATGTTACAAAGTAAACTCGTGAGTAGAGAGAGTGATTGTTTCTGCTCTAGAGTGTGTGTAAGTACATGTGTTTTCTAATCGATCATTACTCGATAGTTATAAAGAAAATATCATTAACAACAATTCCTAACAATCCGCAAGTCCTCCACTAGCCGCTCCCATTACTTTGAACACGTGCCATAGGAGTTCCAGTAGCGAAATAAGTGGAAGAACAAGTCTAAGAGCCGTTGTTGACAATTAAACATCAATCTTCACACGAAGTCGTCCATTACTAGCTAAGTTCAATAAAGATCCTGGATCCATACTCCAGCTAGAGAATATTCCATGAGGATAATTGATGCAAGCACGCCTTAAAATTGTTATACCTGTCAAACACATCACCATACTAAATGCAATCATTAGTAAACAAATAATACCGAGGATCATTGATCCTTTATAACTTGTTACATATCTTAAGGATAATCTATCCATAAGATAGTTAAGGATTAAGGATCCTCAGCATAAAATTTATGCCCTAACAATTATGATGACATGTTTCGATATTTTTTTCATGTTGTGGTTATATATTTGTTTTTTGCATTTGCGTTTTCACTAGCGTTGATATTTTTGAGATGTAAATAGGTAAACGGGTCTGCAACGAATAAAGTGATCATAGTTGTGTGTCAATAGTGTTCAATTGATGAACAAGTTAAACTTTTAATCTACCAACAGCAAGAAACCTCTCGAAGTTACCTTATGACCAAATCACTTAGCACAATATGTATAAATCCCTAATGCCGTTTTCTCTCTTATTTTTAAAGAAAAGGTGTAGGGTTATGTTATTACAATGGCTACTCATGGAATTTGGTAGGAAAATTGTTATCTGGATTTTAGTTTGTTTAATAGTTTTGGTTAAATCAGATTTAAATTACTTTATCCAACCACTTTTCTTTCTATGTGACTCTTTCACGTAAATTTTTACTTCATGGCGCATTAGATATCACACATAACCTAAATCGAACCGTTCATAAGTGAATGGGTTAAAATTTTCCCTCTAGAATTAGTGCTTCATCTAACATACTAGATGAAATATAATATACTAAAAACTTAAATTAACTTCTACTTTAACAAGAAGTCTATTCAGATTAACAACTCTGTTGCGTGTTAAAGTCTATTCAGATTAACAACCCTGCTGCAACGCGACGGGGTCTTAAAACTAGTTCAAATTAAAAGATAAGCTATTTAATTAGTGTAACGTGACTTTAAAACTAACTCACTACACATTTTTAGGCAAACCTTATTGTTTCAAAGTGTAACCTTTTTAACAAGAAGTATAAGCATCTGACAAAAATGTATGTAGCCAAATAAAAACTTATGATAGGCTATCTCCAACTAAACATTGTTTCTATCAAAGTTCATAGTCATCTCGTATCACTATCTATATAACTCAAAACCTACTACTCATCTTCCCATGGTTCAACACGACTACATCATCGCCTATTTTGCATTAGAACTTGCGAAACCCAAAGCCTTAGTTCTTATCACTAGTTGTAACACCTCGGATTTTTCAAATTAATATTTTTATTAAATGACCCGAACCGTTTCGATGTTCGTAAAATTTTATCCATAAAAATACCGCACTTATCGAGTTTAATTAATTGTTATAATATTATTCTTAATTATTTATATAATTATAACTTTCAAATTATGGCAATATTAACCCCAAACTAAACTTTTGTCCAATTTTGTTTCCACCTTCTATCTCCATGGACTAATGTGCAAATTATAACCCATCTGATTTGTTTACCAGGATCCAAACCCTAGACCCGTCAATTTAACCCGTTTATACTAAACCGTGTCTTGGTCCTCAAGTTTCGTAATCTTTTTGGCAATTGAACAATATATGCGTTATACATACCATCTTCAGCCTAACCAACGATTTAATTTAGTTAATTTGATCAATTGTGATCCGTTTTCTTATTATATACATACCGACACTAAATCGACCTCAATATATATGACAAACTGAAAATTTTTCTTACTTTTTCAGACACTTATCACGACTTGACTCAAATTTTCGGGACGAAAATTCTTTAACATGGGAATGATGTGACACTCGTCAATTTCAGGTTAACTCCGTTAACTCAAACTCCGTCAATTCAAACTTAAGATCACTGGATCTATATCGCACATCTCATTACATTTAAACTAAGGTTTAAATGACGCTTGACAATTACTACATGTGTAGTCTTTCGGGATTGCACCGAAACGCAAACGAGTTGACGCAAACAATTGGTGAATAAACGAAAAACGTCAAAACAATTATTATGTGATAATTATTTGTTAGACTTATGTGTTATGTGATAACATTTTATAAAACGTTAACTCAATATGCAAACTAGTTAAAATAAGCTAGAATAGTACAAATTAGAAGTTGAGGGACCTAGATGTAACATGTTATTATAAATAATAATATTAACCTAAACCCTAACACTCCCTCTCTCTCTCTACCCGATCGGGCCCCCCTTCTCCCTCCCTTGGCTGCCGTCGACATACACAAACATACATACAATCAATTTCAAGCTTTTCGTTGAAGAATCAAGGTGCTAGGAAGGTATAAAAAACTATTCTATGCATCCTTTATGCTTAATTTTGATTTTGAATGGGTTAATCTAAAACCATAGATTTCGAAAATTATATATATGGTGCTCATATGCTTTGTTTTGATTAGATGATGTTTAATTATGTATTGATTGTTGATTTGATAACTAGAATTGATGTTATTGCATGTTAATCGCTTGTTTCTTTGATTTTGAGTTCAAGTAAAACCCTAATCATGTATGTGGTGTGTAATTGATGTGCATGGATAGTGATTATGGTGTCTAGAATGTCATATGAACGGATTGTGGTCTATAGATGGTTAATATGTTGAGTTTGGATGCAAACTGTTTCTGGACAGATTATGTTGTTGATGTTCAATGGACTGTAACGAATTGTTAATGTGGAAATTGGTTGAGGTTGTTAACACCACAGGGTGCTATGTTGAGTCTAGTTTCTATAAAGTCCAAGTTTGTAATTTTTGGACGAGTAAAAGTTAATTTTTATGATTTTACAAAACTGAAGTGCAAATCTGAGTTGTGAGACCTGCTGTTAAGTTGTTTTGTAATTATCATATCTCATGAACTACAAGACCAAATGGGTTGGTTCCACTTCTGAAAGTTAACTTGTTGAGTTAAGAACCTAACCCAATTGGTCTTGCATTAGTTGGATTTTTTACTTAACGGGAATTTCAAATAACATTCTATTGCGCATGAATTTGATTGTTGTGAGTTTGCTGTAATGTTTTGATCATTGTGAGAAATCTATGTGGAATAAAAATATAATAAAATATGTTCTGGAAACCTAACACATGTATGCTTTTGTGACGATTTTTGGTGAATTAATTGAGATACTATGATCTGTTGAATAGGGTAGTCTTTCAAGTAGAATTCTGTCGTGATGAAACTAGTTGCTGAACTTGGTGAAAATACATGGAACGTGCTGTTACCAGATAATTGTTATGTTTTGACCAAATTGTCCTTGCGGGGAATATTTGCTAAATATGTACACCATTAACACTTGACACATAAATAGTTGTTCACGCACGTAACGTATCACAAATGTGCTTGTTAAGTCACACACGAGTCACAAACGAAACACGAAACGTATTTTGTGCATAGGTATTATGTGCCGAGTCTAGAGACTCGATAATAGTTCCGACTCTTAGAAAATCTCCTTGTTGTTATAGAACTCTAGTGAGAGTTTTCTGCGACGCGCATCACTTGGGTGACTTGTTTTTGGGAATTCTTCGCAAACAGTGAGTTTCACTTACCCCTTTTAAACTCTTTAAACGCTTTTCACTTGGGGGGAGATAACATACTCCGGAAACGCTTTTAGTTTTTGTTATGAAATTATATATCACTTGTAAAGGCTAAGTGGCAAATGAAATAACTGAAGTCCTACACATCGAACCGTTTAGTATTGGAAAATAGCGAGTCATTGTTGAGTAGTACTACTGGGTTTGACAAACCCCACCCAACGCTAAACTCGACTGGAGGTCGAGTGGGTGTAATCTTGGCTAAACACATTACCATTGTCGGGATAGACCTGGTGGCAAGGCACATGATAAACAGTCAGCTTCGGTGTCGAACACTTAGTAATACTTGTTGTATAGGCTAGCTACCTATCGATATATAATTGATTTAACACTATCTGGTAACGCAAAATGCTAAACGCTAAACGCAAAACGCTGAACGCAAAACACTAAACGCTTTATTTTATATAAACTTGTGAACTCACCAACCTCGTGTTGACACTTTTAGTATGTTATTCTCAGGTAGCCGAGGCGGGCGCGCGGTATAGGATCATGCATTATTTGATACGCTATTGTTTATGCAAACTTGTTTTAAACTGTCATCAATTGGGTTTTAAGTCGTCCTGCGTGGCGCAACTATTGGGTTTAATTGTTTTTACGCTTCCGCACTTATTTACACTTAACTGTTTTCGTGGTTTGAAAGCTTTATTTACGGTTTGATTATAACTGATGATTCCGTTCCTGTTAGTTCACACCCTCTGACGGTAAAACTCCGTTAGTGGATTTGAGGGTGTGACAATATACTTATAAATGATCTTAATAATCAAATTTAACTTGCAGTTAGCATCATCAAACATCGTCGTCCTTAACCTTATATTTAATTTCATTATCACCCAGTTTGCTTCGTGTTTGCGAATTCGTTGTGCCGGCCCTGTTTCTTACAGTTGACACTCTATTTAACATCATACAAGGTAATTAAGTTATGAATTACATTCATCACTGTTCGATTAACATTAACCCTAACCTAAATCTAATTAACAACAATGAATTTATTCAATTGTGATTTTTAGGGTTTATATTGATATGGGTTTCCGCTTCTGTTAGTTTATAAATAATCAAACTGATGTTATAATTATGGGTGTGCGTGGTGCGGTTTTTTACTAAGACCAAACCAAAAAACCAAACTTTCGGTTTTATGATTTTTTTAAAACCATTCGGTTTCGGTTTTTTCGGTTTTGGCTTTTGGTTTTTGGTTTTGGTTCGGTTTTGGATGCGGTTTTTCGGTTTGCTAATCGAGCCAAAACTTTTTGGCCAAAAAGCATATGATATTGAATTTGGACATATTATATTTTTTAAATAATGATTAATAGAATATTGAATATTTGGACTTCAGATATTAAAAGTTAATAAAAATACATTTAAAATCAAAATTCAAATAAAAAACCTAGTACTATTAGTCATTAACCATATAGAAAGCAAATAGATTTGTTATTAACCATACGTAAACTAAACAAATAGTCATCGGTAGATTTTGTTTTAATGGTTATAGACTTACGGTTATGATATTATGGTTATTTCAATTTTTGGTTATTTCGGTTCGGTTTTTCGGTTCTTAACAAAAACCAAAACTGAACCAAAACCGAACCAAAACCAATAGTTTGGTTTTTGCTAAAGTTCAAAACAGTAATGAACCTAAAAAAAGGAGCTCTAATATGATCAGATTTATAAGTAAGCATCTCTTGTAAAATATAAGCAACGCCAAACCCCTCTAAAGCCCAAACCTCCATTTCTCCTACAATAATAACTCTTTATAACTGGAAAAACCTTGTTATGAGCTATCACATGTCTTTCCTTTTTTCTCTACCATTTCACCACCAAGGCATCTTGAAAGTGAATCGTATTCCATGAATATGATATCTATCTAGTGTGATGTATGGAATAGTGGAGTGTTGGAGTCTTTCTATTGATCGGTCATGTCATATAGGCCCGAATTGGACATCCAATTGCTTCGATTTGTTTCGGTTCTTAACAAAAACCAAAACTGAACCAAAAACGAACCAAAACCAATAGTTTGGTTTTTGCTAAAGTTCAAAACCGAACCACCGGTTTCTAATACGGTTTGGTTTTTATGGTTCAGTTTTTTTGGTTTTTTCGGTTTCAATTCGGTTTCCTTAGTTGAATTATTTTTGCTTATTATTATATTGTCATGTACACACACACAACTCCGAGGCTATGCCTCAATCTTCAAATAAATTTTTTCTTAATTAATTTAAATCAAATTAGATTGCCTTTTATTTTGGGAAATTCTTTAAGTATTCCCTACTTTTGTTTTTACTTCCTCACCTTAAGGCTAGGTAGTACGACAAGTTCCTGTAGTAACTGGAAGGGAACTATGAGTCGGGCATTAACAAAACGGTTTTGAGAACCCAAGGTAAGACGTTATTCCTTACATGGATGTTGAGTCTAATATTTCTTCTGTGTTCCAACATCTCTTACAAGCCTGATCAATGAAGAATTTAGACTACATCATTTAATAGGTTCACCGATGATATTCTGCTCATCTCATGATTTGGGGTTGTAACACATAAGACTTGATTAAAAGTAATTGTTATTTCAATTCGATGTGATCATGTTTTCTATTCAATTTGAAACTGAAAAAATTATCTAAAATCAAAAGATAAAGAAGTAATAGTCTTTGGGTTGAGTTCATTACAACACACAAATCCATGTTTGAAAAACCTTTTTTTGCTATTTGTCACATGGTTTTATTTCGGGAAAGATATTGTGACTCGAGATAGATAAGTGGGACTTCTTACTCATTAGGTGGAATAGTTGAAGATGGTAACAAACGGAAGTTGGATAATTTTGAATATATTTATTTTATAGATTGATTTCTTTTGAGAACCGTTTTGAGTTTTAAGAACTTGAAAGAACTTAACGTAACAAATTTTTTTTGATTTTTTTATACATGTGTAATACGTAAGTGTAAGTAATGTACAAAAAATTACAGTATTTTTTTGCACACCGAATCGACTTATTACTCATGTGTAACTAACATTTAAACTTGTGTAATTATCAAAAATACTTATTCTTTCTCCTGATTCATTTTTTAATTAAATTTAATCTCAGCCACATATTTCATATCATATAATTAAATGGGTGATCTAAAATTGAGTTCTTAAAATTCTTACAACTCATCAAGTTCTCAAAATATCCCTTCCCTTTATTTTATAAATATATATATATATATATATATATATTTATATATATATATAAAGAGAGAGAGAGAGAGAGAGAGAGAGAGATGGGTGGGGGGGGGGGGGGGTTAAATGGTTGTATTAAAACACCACATGACAAATATAAAATAGATAAAGATATTTAATTGATGTCACGTGACTAGACCGCTAGTCCACTATGAATGTTTGCGCCAACCCTTATGTTTCATAGTGTAACATTTATAAGCACAAGGTCTTTGATCGACACACATGGAGACCTATATATAAACTTATAGTATTGTTCAACATGACCACAACATTGCCATCTTACATTGGATATGCTGAAACCTAAAGCTCTAGTCTTCTTCCCTAAGTATTGATTATTGAATTTTGGTGACCTAATTCATAGAAGAATTATATGGTAAAGTTGTGTATGTCGCAACCGAGACAAAAAAATAAAGTGATTTAATCCCGTATCAATTGAAATTAAAAGGGATCAAAATGGGAGGTGGAGCCCAATATTGCTTCTCTGCTCTAACATATCCTACAAGTCTCAACGAATAATTGAGACCACATCATTTTGATGGGTTCATCAATGAGATTTTGACCACCGCATGATTTGGAGTTTAAACACACAATAATTGAGACCACATCTTTTTCTATATGCATTTTTTTAAATCCGAAATAAACAAGTTTTAATGTGACCATAAACCTATAGGAAACATATTAAAAATTTATCTAGCACCTTGCATACGAAAGACTGTGCGCTTTTGCGTGTCGGTTAAGGACCCTGTCGCTTTGATGTGCCTCACGCCTTTTAAAATCAAGCCAGGGAGTAACAATACGTGGATAAGTTTATAGAGAACACACACAAATCTATGAGTCAAAATCCTTTTTCTTTTATTAGTTACATGGTTTAATTTTTGGAAGAGAGATTAAAAATTAAGATGGACCATCTGGATTTTTTAATCATTAGCTCACTTGAACGGCCGAGTGACTGGAGATGGTGATCAAAGAAGACTAGATAACTTAAAATATATTTGATTTGATTTTTTAAATATAAACAGATAAATGATCATATTAAAAGAGAAAAGAAAAGATCAAAACACCTCTTCATAAACCACAAGATGAATATTCAAGCAATACAAATAATATTAGTATCCGTAACCCCCACCTCATCATCATTATAACACAAATCAATGTCCGAGCAACACAAATGATATGTTTCCATTTCCATATATCCAAATTTCATCTCCATGAAAAACTCATGATATTCCTTATGTGACGAAGTAGTTTCACACCAACTCAATGTTCTCATTCAATATATTCGATATATATATAATAATAATAATAACACCCCTTAATAGTAATAATAAAAAAGAAACACAAAGTGAGAAAATGTTAAATAACAGTAAAAATAGCAGCAGCAGCAGTTTATGGGTAATAACAATATGATGACACGTCACCCCCTCCATGCTCCACATCCACATTATTATTTCCACATAAATACACTTGTACAACACACAATATAATACAATACAATACAATACATCACTCACGCCGTCTCCACTTTGGTGGGATGGTAAAGGCGGTTCGATCCCTGGCAATGACGGTTTATTGTAAGTAGTAGGAGGCAAGGTTAAACATTCAAAAAAAAATACATCACTCACACCCTCTCTCTCTCTAGAAACACAAATTAGGGTTTTCGTGCTCCTGTTGTTCGCTATTTTAGGTATAATCTCCTTGATTTCTTCCTTAATCTTACTACTTTCACTACGATTCTCCTTCGCCTGCTTCCGATTTGGTAATTTTTTCGGTTAAAAACCCCCAAAATGGGGCCAATGTTGGTTGTTTTTTGTGTGAATCGAGTTTGTTCGGTTTCTGTGATGTTTATTGTTTGAATCGGGTTATTATTACTGTAAATGTTTGGGGAAGTGAGTTTTTGTTTGGTATTTTGGTGTAAATTAGGGCTTTGAAAAGAATTTGGGGGAAATGAGTTTTGTTTTGTAGCTTCGTTTTACTGTTTGAAGAGATTTATAAGATTCGAGATCTGTAGATGTACGGTTCATTTTATTCTGTTTCCGTTTACAGCTAGCTGGTGTTTATTATTAGTATTAGTATTATTTTTCTATTCTGTTTTAGGCTTTTGTGTGATGTGACTGTTTAATGGAGTTTGCAGTTCTTGCTGGATTTACTGATTTTGGGTTTTTGTAGATTATTTTGTGGGTTTGAGTTAGATCTATTATTTTATTTCTTTTGCTTCAAAATTAGTTTTCAAACTTATGTCTGCATGTGTGTCATTTCTACAGATTCTTTCACCTTCTTTTTGCCTTTTGTTTTTACTTTTACTTTTTTATTTTCTTGAGTGATTTACTTTTTATATCCATAAAAAATACCCTGTTTCTTTTTTATTTATTTATTTTTTATTTTTTATTTTTTGATATAAAGTTATAAACTACCAGATGTTTTGAGTTCCATAAACTGAAATTGTTCAACTTTTTTTACACAGGAACTAGTTATGGATTCACAAGAAAAAGATGGTAATGGAGTAGTCAATGAGGCTCTGCCACCTCCTCCACCTGTACCAGATGATGTGGTCCCTGAACAAGCCCTTGAACCGGTCAAGAAGAAGGTGAACCGCGTGCCGATGGCTAGGCGAGGGTTAGCCTCCAAGGGCCAGAAGGTTCATCTGTTGACTAATCACTTTAAAGTCAGCATGTCAAATGTTGATGGCCATTTCTTTCACTACAGTGTATGTCTTTAATTATTGGATAACCATGTTTATTGTTTCAATGTTCATACTCTTTATAAGCTGTTTAAATGTTTAATATCTTCGCATCGGATCAAACAGGTTGCTCTGTTTTATGAAGACGGGCGTCCTGTTGATGGAAAAGGCGTAGGACGAAAAGTTCTGGACCGAGTTCATGAAACATATGGTAGTGAGCTAGCAGGGAAACAATTTGCATATGATGGAGAGAAAAGTTTGTTCACAATTGGATCACTTCCAAGGAACAAGCATGAACTCACTGTGGTTTTGGAGGATGTTACATCAAACAGGTATGCCACATATCAATCAATTCAGGTTGAAATTAAAATATGATATTTAACAAGTTTTACATGTTCAGAAACAATGGAAACGCGAGCCCTGAAAATTAAGATAAAAAAAGAATGCGTCGCCAGTATCAATCAAAAACATTCAAAGTTGAGTTAAGTTTTGCAGCCAAGATTCCAATGCAATCGATTGCACAAGCTTTACGTGGTCAGGAGTCAGAGAACTCTCAGGAAGCATTAAGGGTTCTTGATATTATTCTCAGGCAACATGCTGCGAAACAGTAAGTTATACTGTGATTGTTTTAATATAAGTATTTAACTGTTTATTAATTCTTCTGGCTAACTTTGATTTGTTTTATGTGGCAGAGGCTGTTTACTTGTTCGCCAATCATTCTTCCACAATGATGTGAAGAACTTTGCCGATGTAGGAGGTGGTGTTCTCGGTTGCAGAGGATTTCATTCCAGTTTTCGTACTTCCCAAGGCGGTCTTTCTCTTGATATTGGTATGGTCTGATGTTGCTGCATATGTATGTTTATACTGAGGTGGCACAAGGGCCCAAGGGGGTTGACATGGATAACTATTTGTCTATATTTTTAGATTTTCATAAATATATAGTCTGTTTAGTTATTGTAATAATCTAATCTTGAAGTTTTATTCATTAAAAATATACTTTTGGCTTAACTTTCTAGTTGACCCAGATCACTAGTTCATTTTCTTTCATAAATACATAGTATTTTAAATTTCATAATAATCCAATCTTGAAGTTTTATGCATAAAAAATACACTTTGAACTATTTTGACCCGTTTTTCTTTTTCACATTTAAAATATTTTTTGATTTTGCTTGTTTGGTTTGATTAATAACTGAATTGAGTTGACGTTGCCACCTCTAACATTATATATTTTTAAAAACATACCGCACTCGGGATCTTCTGATATCGCGCAATACGCCCGAGCAAGTAGTTCACATTCGTTGGGTGTCCACAGTATAGTGGTCTTTTTAGTCCGAGGTTTGCCAACAGGTTTCTCTACGTGCCCACGTCCGCTTCCACGTTGGCTTGAACCACCGCGTGTCTCCGGGACGGGTTGTGACTCCGGGTTGATTTGTGTCTTCGGCACTGTCTCGTCGTCGGGTTCCGGAACCAGCCATCATATTCGTGGTTGGGTTTTAGAAACCGGGCACCATATTTGGGTTAGGGGCTTCAGAAATTAGATATCGAATGTACGAGACCATTTGCGGGTCGAACGGATACGAGGTTTGAGGGATAGGGATTGTTGGCATCGAGACTGTAGATGGGTTCGGTTGTGGATTACTTGGGTCGGGATTGTTTGCGTTGCCTTGTCGGGCGTATGCGGCAAAACCTAGCATTTGGTTGTTGTAGGGAAACATATTGGTTGGTGTTCTTAAATATATATTTGAGTGTTTTATAGAGAATTAGTAGAAGTGTGTATAAAAATTGAAGTTTGAGTTTGTTTTTATAGGAGATTTGTGTTAAAATTTTAAAAAAGTTTTTCTTTTATCTACCGGTAATATTTGTTAACGATAATCTTTTTTAAACGTTGTGCCATTCATGCGTTATACACAAAACTCAAGAATACATTCAATGATCATATGTATAAACAAACTTCATTTTCGAGTAATACATATGGATATGGTGGGTTCATTTAGTAAATGATCCCCTTATATATTTTATTCGTTTTTAACACAAAGAAACTATTTTATCAGCGATCTAATTAGTAATACGTTGCCATTTCTGTTGGCCCATCTGTTTATGATGCAGCGGTAAAAATGATAATAGAAATCAGATCACGTTGATTCAGTGAATACCTGTGATGATCTTCCAAAAACCCTCCAAATCCCACCCAAAGGTCAGAGAAAGTGAAGAGAAAAATGATTATTATCAAAATTCAAGTATGTCCCTCCAAATTACATAAGAAACATATAAATGGAGTTTCTAATACGAGATGGGCCCAAAAAAGGCCATGGGCCTAATACAAACCCAAAAAGAAAAATGCAAAACTGCTGAAAAACAATAGAAGGTCCATAACTTTATTTAGAAGGTGTTTTTGGGCTTCGGACATGGCCCAAACTTCGATTTGACTGGTAATGGGCTTGAAATGGAGATTCGTGGGCCAAGTTATGCCCGTTTTCGTGGGCCACCTTTGGAGGCACAATCATAAGCCTCCAAATATAACATGGCCCGTTCTTCAATAATTGGGCCCCATCAGTGTACAAGAAACTTATCCCTTATTTGTTCAACCCTATCTCTAAGCAAATATATATTAAGCTACATATATGGAATTCATATTATCACATATACTTAAAGCAAATAGCAGTTGAAAAAGTTACAGAAGACATTGAAAACACTACCAAAACTACCAACAAGCTCCCCGATTCAGATTTGTAGACGTCACTTTTGAAGCAGCTTCAAATCGAAACGACTTCCCACACACTTTCCACAACGTGCTCCTCGTCTCAAGCTTCGATTTGACTGGTAATAGGCTTGGAACGAGATTCGTGGGCCAAGTTATGCCCGTTTTCGTGGGCCACCTTTGGAGGCACAATCATAAGCCTCCAAATATAACATGGCCCGTTCTTCAATACTTGAGCCCCCATCAGTTTACAAGAAACTTATCCCTTATTTGTTCAACCCTATCTCTAAGCAAATATATATTAAGCTACATATATGGAATTCATATTATCACATATACTTAAAGCAAATAGCAATTGAAAAAGTTATAGAAGACATTGAAAACACTACCAAAACTACCAGCAAGCTCCCCGATTCATATTTGTAGACGTCACTTTTGAAGCAGCTTCAAATCGAAACGACTTCCCACACACTTTTCACGTAAATAAATCTTAATTCCTCAAATAGTCGTATGTGGGGTAAAACTGAAATCCAGTTACAAAAGATATCGGCGACAAAGATGTCGACACTGCCGGCGGTTCCTAAAATCATCAAAACACGAAGAGAGAAAGAAAAAGTACGACTACCTCCTTTGGGGAGGTTTGATTTTAGTTGGATGATTTGGCTTTCAGGTATATTTTTAACTTCAATACATTAATGGGAGAGAGAGAGATAATTAAGGAGAAACTTACGAAAATATTAATCTATCAAATTACATGTTTAACCTTCTAACTAAAAAAAGAAAAATAAAAAGAAAAGTTTTGATTGGTTAAGAGAAGTTTTCATAGTTTTCATAAAACTATAGGGTTTTCATTTAAACCCTCCCATATATACATAGAGTGTCGTTACTGTACGCTAATCTCTTATCGTACGATAGGTACGCGAGGTCTTCAAGCGTCCGATCAAAATTTTCTTAACACGCGCCTGATTTTTTCTAAAAGGGTAGGATCGTCAAAATAATCTCCCTAAACATCCATAAAATCACTCCAAAAAATAACCGCACTGAATCCAGCGACGATTAAGCGTACGAAACAACTACCCTAAAAATCAACTGAACAACTCTAGACGAATAACGAAGATGGAGAAATCGAAGAACCCTAAATCATATGCAATGAGAAAAGAAATAAGATCAAAAGAAAACGAAGACAGACCTCATATTACTATCAAAGCTTGTGTTTTTATGATTACTGTAATTGTTTTAGGGTTTCATCATTGTAAATATGTAACCATTGATTTTGTAAGCGTTTGACAAGCGTTTGTATTGCTTTGTACCATTCTATATATTTCAAATGAAATTATGCTTTAATTTTTGGCTTAAGTGTAGTACAAGCGTTCTATGATTTGTGTTAATATGGATATAGTCTTAAGAGTTTACAAAGCGCTTTATTATAATTGTATCATTTGCTTGTATGAAATTAATTCTAGATATGCATGTAAGCGTTTTATAAGCGTTTAGGATAATTATAGCAAGTTGATGTATGGAGTTAATTCTTCTGGATATGTATGTAAGTGTTTTGTAAGTGTTTGGGATGATTATAGCAAGTTGATGTATGGAGTTAATTATGAATATGTCTGTAAGCGTTTTGGATGATTATAGCATCTTGATGTAGGGAGTTAATTCAACATATGTCTGTATGCGTTTAGGATGATTGTAGCAAATTGATGTATGCACTTAATCTTAATGTAGTCTTAGCGTTTATTAAGCTTTCTATGTGTGATTTAGTTAAAGCTAAAAATGCAGGGGATAAAAAGAATGATCTTAAACGAAAGAGTGTTGATAATAATACTAAACACGTTGATGCTGGAGTGAAAAATCTTAAAACAAAACATGTTGATGCAAACTCTGATTCAGACTTTGAAGCTCCAATCAACAAGTTGTTAACAAAGAAGAGGAAAGATGTAGAAGATAGTACCTCTGACTCGGACTTTCAAAAACCAAAGAAAAAAGTTGTTAAAGAAAAGAAGACAACTGAGAGGATACAAAGGAAACGTTTTGTTGGATTTATAAACAAAATGTTGCGAGTGTTGTGAAACAACGACCTATTAGCAACCAACATTCATAGTAGATAAATATAAGAACATAATATAGAGAGAGATAGTATAGAACGATGAATAAGAGAAGTCTTCTTATTGAGTATCTAAGATCAAATACAAGAACCCTCTATTTATAGAGTCATAATATTAATACAATTTAATGGTAATGTGGGGGTTAGAATATGGATATTCATCAAATCATAATTGTTCATAACACTCCCCCTTAACTATCCATGTGATAAAGAGAATATACGCTTTTGATGTTGCCTCGTTAAAAACCTTTCTAGGAAAACCCATTAGGACAAAACCATAGCTAAGGGAAAAAGAGTTCAACTATTATAATACTCACCCTCATTTATACATCCGTAAGTTATGGGTTTCGATCTTCTTGGAAAATTTGTTTGAGACTTTTATAGTTAACAATCCGTCGCTTGATCTTGTAGCTTACACTTCATTATTTAGAGAAATATTGGTGTTTGACTAATAGTACATCATCTTGTAAATAAGTGACTTGTAGTGCCTCATCTTGTAAGTAAGTACCGCAACATCTATGACTTTGCTATATTACATTCACTGCATCGACATAACTAACCAAACTTTTTTTTACAGGTTAGTAAATATAAACGCATACCTTTCATACCATGAATGTATCAAAATATTTATGTTTAGCTCATTTTGAAGCCTCTTCACTTGAAACAAGTTACATCTTATCAATAAATATAAATAAATAATATATCTAGTTATGTATAACTAGCAAGAAATATTGCACCAATTGCATTAAACTATAGTACTTCTTGACTAAGAGATTGGATTTCGAATTAGGGTAATTTGTTTTATATGAGATGAACTTCATTCATATTAAAATGCTCCAACATTTTATATATGAAGTTTGATTTATAAAATTATCATAATAGAAATGCTCTTCACGCATACAATCTCTTTATAAGATACAATGCAATCATCAACATTATATTATTGATTAATATTAAAATATTCCATACATGGATCAAATATATCATATTCATATCTCTTTTCCAAGAGATAGTCACCGAGTTGATTATATCATTTCTGACTAGGCTTTTATAGTTCACGTATAGAACTTGCTAATTTCATATAACAAATTTCTTGAGCTTTTAGCTTAAATGCTTCATGCACGTATAATTTGTTATGAACTTCCTTCTATGTTAACCAATCATGTATACAATATACGACTCAAAAGGTTTTGCAATCCATCATGGACTTCCTTCCACGTTAACCAATCATGTATACAATATACGACTCAAAAGGTTTTCCAATCCATCATGGACTTCCTTCCACGTTAACCAATCATGTATACAATATACGACTCAAAAGGTTTTGCAATCCATCATGGACTTCCTTCCATGTTAACCAATCATGTATACAAATTTACTCTTCAAGAGATTGGCACATAAACTTCATCTGGTTAGCACATTCTTTTCTATGTCTTATTTAAAGATGTCATCTAGAATTATTTTAATTTCATTCCATATTGTACCATTCTTGTACATAGTTTATTCAATATCACCATATGCTTATTAATGCATAGGAATTACATCCTTAAGATGCTTACTTTTAACCAATAAATCGTGTTAGAAAACTCACCAGGAGTTCCATATATATTCCATTCATCGATGTATACAAGAATAATATGTATTATGATCCAAATTTATATAATACCATCATATAGTTCTCGAGAACTTATGATATATGATTTTGGCAATTTAAATCCTTCAAGGATAAATTTCCTTATCATTCTATTTATCAGATGCATATAATTTTTCTCTTGTATTACTATATTAAATTGTGTTGCATCCACCACTAGAGAATATATCTCCTCATCGTTGTGCCATTAAGTACGCCTTACCTTTGCATAATTTTATTTTTCTTAACACGCTTTCGCTGGAAAAGACTCTTTTATATCTAATATATATTACAACAATTACTGTGTGGACCATTTGTCCAAAAACTAGCAGATTTGTGAGAGAATTCAGTTCTACATCATTTACATTTGTTCATTTTGGCCAATCATTTTAATATCTCATTTACCGGTAGAACTTAGTTCTTGATCCTCATCATTTTATTATTCAAGCGCTATAATAATATATATCATCAACGTCTATTTGTTTCGATTCCAAATATTTCTAAACATGATATAGTTTGTTGAGATCTCTTTTATTTTCAGGTACCTAAGGTTCTCTTCTAGAACTATCATGTCTATCGTCTCTTAAAGGGAATCTTTCAGTATACCTCGAGTTGATCATTTTCATTACTTGCTTCATTTTCAAGGATTTTTATTCTTGAACGAAATAGTTTAACACGCTTCAGGCGTGCCATAGACCATTACCAGTGTATGGTTATCCTTTTAGTAACATTCATTGGAGCAATAGCAGTTGTTATATGTGACTTAGCTAGTCACTCTATTTAGGTCAGTGAATGCATCTGGTAGTTAACTCGCTAATTATTGTAAATGAATTATCTTTTTAAATTCTTGTTTGCACTTTTTAACTTGAGGATCAACATACTGATAATTCATTACAACCTTTTAATTTCCAACTGCTTCTTATTTCCCCCTCATGTTTGAAATATTATTTTGTTTAAGTATAATTCAATATTGAGTTGTAAACGAATCCCACGTTGATGACTCTAAATACATAATTATCAATACTTTTCCATATCCAACATATATTACCAACCTTCCTTGATGTCTCATATTTGTGCACTATGGTGGAGTAATTGCTGTTATGCACTTTTAAAAACTATAAATGGGAAATATTTGGATCCTGACCGAAAATCAATTGTAATGGGGATGAAGTATTATAACTTATTGGCTATATGTGAATTATATGTCACGCAAAAACATATGCTGCAACATACAAATATGAACTCTTGTTCTCATGATTATTGGTTTTGCAATCAATCATAGAAGTTTGATCATCGTCATCGACAAAACCAACTTTTTTTTTTGTAACAAAATTCGTCACATGTAGTTTAACACGTATTCCAATAATCATTACTAAAATGGGAGTCAAGATCACCATATTTATCAAAATAGTCTAGAATAATGTGCTCGCTATCAGCTAAGTCACAAGTCACGCAAACTTCAGGTTGCGAATTTGATAACCATTTAGACGATGCATCGATTTTAAAAACACTAAATGGTATCATGTCAGGATATACATATCGTTTTGTCATTTTCATAGTATATTAGAAATTTACACCCAACTTAGTTGGTTAATAATTAACTTCCCCTTGAGAGCACACGTTGTATGTTTAATTACCATGAAGAATTTTCTGGTTCTTCAATATTTTCACATCATCAATTACTCGGAATGGTCTGACCGGTCAAGCCAATATATTTAACAATCATGATCCATAAATTTCGATTTATGATCATACATGTTTTAGTTTCACTTGTGTTTGTTATTACACGACAAACAAATACGAGAGAATAATGTATCGTCATTCCAAACGTCCATGTTAAAACACGTTTCCCGATTTTATTCTCGTATAATCACTCCCTTAGAGTGCCCCTTGTGGTCAATTTTAATATTAACATGGTTTATCTCATTATCAATATGAGGGTCATTACAATTCCTCATTTTACTATGATCATGACCTTATAATGATCGTTGTATAATCATCACCTTATTAACATATTTAATCTCATTAAGCATGAGCATCATAACAATTTCTTGAATTACTATGATCACAAACTTCACAGCGATCATTATATCATCACATTCACTTCAATGAATGAACTATTGACTATACAAATTTTATGGTGATATCATTACAATTTTCTTAGTTATGTAATGATCGCGACACTGATCAATCTATCATCACATTCATTTTAGGGAATGGATTATCACCCCACAACTTTCATGGTGGGCGTTTTCATGCAGTGCGTTTAAAACCTTGTATATTTTCATTTTTAACAATCTTGTTACTTCAAGAGCATATTTGACATTGGAAATTGTTATTTTCAACGTATATAAATAATCTTCTCATCATATAACATTAATTGAGATTAAGATTTAACAATCCAATATCTCACAAGCTTCTATATATTTATAATGAGCTTTAGTGAGCTTTGACAGATTGGTGTCATATTACAATAAACCTTTATCACAATAGTGATCATATACCACAACTTTGGTCAGTTGATGTTCTTTTCAAAATTGATATCACATTAGACACAATGTATACATAGATTATTCAATGCAAGACTATATAATATATCACCAAGTACAACAAGTTATGATACAACCATGTGAATAAAATGTATTCATCACTTATAATTAGAAATATATAATTTATGTATTGGCCCTATAACGATATAACCAATCACACGTATATCTTATATACATATAATTGTGATTGTAACTTTAAACATATAAATGTATAATTATATATTCAGTCTTACTATGTTTTAATAACATATGATCGAATGTGTCTTATTATACTACCAAATTTTTTTGTTCCATATAATATGAAATATTTTGTGAGCTTGTCAATGTTAAGTTAATTCACATGCATGTGCTTTTTTAATCCAAGCATTTCAAATACATAACATGTTAGTAAGAATATAATGATATTGATAAATATCCACATAAACTATTATATAATCATCAACATTTTTAACATAAAATATTAGAATAGTGTTTTTAATAGAATTGTAGTTTTCCGATTACTATTCATCATATTTAAAAATTAAAACTTATTAACCTAGGACAATTTTGAAACTGTTGAACTTTCTAAATTTTTTCGGTTTCAAAATTTATGCAACTTACTTTGAAAACTTTATACTATTACCATATTTATTTTATCAGTCTATTAAGAGAATAAAATACTACATTTATATTAAATGTAAAATTAAGTATTCAATCCAAGAAATATGAATAGTTTCTTACATTAACATTAACAAAATAAAATATAAAGGTATGATTCAAACAATATATTTGTATGAATTCTTGAAAATTAGTGGATGAATGAAGCAAACAAAGGTATTTGAATAATAAATTGATTAATATTTAAATCAATATTTAATGCATACCAATGCCAAATCATAAAGACGATAGTTAACCGATGATAAATAAACAACACTCGTGTTAGAACTGATTAAGTGGTCAATAGAGAATGTTAACTAATTGATCCATTAACTCCAATAGCTTATTAATTAGGATAAAAAATATTAAAAACATAATATAAAAAGTACAACAAAACATTATAACTATGTGTTAAAAAAATCGTGATAAATGGACTATGTATACTGGAAATAAGGTTGCAAAGATTGGTGTAGAATGGAAACCAACTAAAACATATAATAATGTGATACCAATGGTTCAACATATCAGTTATGTAAAATCCACTCCTGAGAAAAACTCATGCGTATGATAAAACATATTTTCGAATTTACAGTTTCCTCATTAAAATAAAGACCACATCATATTTTAGTTTTGCTTGTAGTGGGTTTATTTAGTGGTGCTAAATCATATAAAAAGGAGGTTTATAACATGCATCAACAAAGAACAAACAATACCTTGGATTTGGTTTGATTTCTCAGTTGAGACTCCATTGACGATTAAATATGCTTCAAGACTAGTATGAGGATAGAACATGGAGATAGCATTGTCGTGCTGATAACGTGTTGTGAAACAACGACCTATTAACAACCAACATTCATAGTAGATAAATATAAGAACATAATATAGAGAGAGATATTATAGAATGATGAATAAGAGAAGTCTTCTTATTGAGTATCTAAGATCAAATACAAGAACCCTCTATTTATAGAGTCATAAAATTAATACAACTTAATGGTAATGTGGGGGTTAGAATATGGATAGTTATCAAATCATAATTGTTCATAACAGCAAGTAAGATGTGCACCATTTAACATTGTTGATGCAGTGAGTGCAATGAACTCTAACCAAAAAGCTTGTTTGGAAAAAATGGGATTTGGGTCAATGTTAAGACTACAAGTAAACCAAACTCCATCAATGTTGGGGCATTGGCTGATGATGAACTATGATCAACGTTTTAATGAATTGATCAAAATACAATAAAAAACAATGGCTAACTCTTTCTATATAAAACGCTTTACGCACGCTTAAAAACAATGGCTAACTCTTTCTATCTAAAACAATGAATTACCTAAACGCTTAAAAACGCTTCACTAAGGATTTATTGTTGCTGTTGCTGCAGAAATGCTTAGCAAGTTCTACTATTGTGGCCAGGATGGTGACAAATCTGACACTCCCTATAACTCTTCCCAGATCGACTAATGGCTACTATTTCTTTGATTTAACTGTTTTGTGTGAGCCACAACCCTTGTTTCTTATTCCAGTAGGTACACGAACAGTAACTTCTGATGGTTGTTCAAAACTAAAAACAACAGAAAATCTAACCCTTTAGATGGACGTACTCTTTCATACCGAGTTAAGTCTGCTTTTTCAATCATCAAATTCATCTCACCTCTAACTTTAATCAATTCATCGATATCTTCAACATAACTATTGATAAGGTATTCACCAGCATATTTTATTTCTCTTGAAATCTCTTTGATCTTGTAGGTCCCGAATAATCACTCAATACTCACAAAAATGTCATAACCCACACAATAAATGTGTCGAAAAGAAGGTTAATGACGAATTGCTATATTAGGAAAGATTCTTGTTTGTTAACGGCGGAATCAGAAACAATCAAGCTTGTTGCTCAATATGTTAATAAAAGCAACAAACACGAACAGTCACTCAAAAGATTTCCATTTATATAAATATACTCATACAAATGTTAATCGATTAGGGTTTTGGAGGAATGTATTTTCAATGAATAACCTAGGGCGGCCGTTACACTTTATCAGGAATATTCGTTCTTATCTGAAAAGTGTAATCCGTGTATTCCGTCTTGTGGTGGCGTGCCCTAAATTATTCTATTTATAGGCCTGCCACCACCTGACAACTGTCATTCCTTCTAGAAACCCTAATGATTGGTACATATTCAAATTATATATTCAAAACTATCCTAACTGTAAAACAGGTCTTCCGAGTAGACTTTATCACAAATGTCTTCTCCGAGTAGGCTTTGTGGCTTTTTGTCCTTTACGGGTAGACCTGGTAGCCTTGAAGTGTGCTCGGGAACAGTTCTCCGGGTAGACTTTACTTAGAGTATTTTCCTAAGAAAATACTCACCTAGCATACTTCAATATTTTTGACCATAGCAAACTTTGCCCGATATGGTCCTACGAGCAAGCTGTCCTTCATGAATCCCTTCAACCCTTTTGTTAAAGATAACTTATTAAGCAAACACAAGTGTACTTGTTAACACTGTAGCATGCTCGGGGTTGAAGCTTGCTAGTGAAAGCACTTAGTATATCTTGTTTGCTTTTCCACAAGCTTGCTCGGATTCTTGCTTATTAATCAAACCTTGCTAGATCCCCCAACTACTTGGCATCACAAGCTTGGTTTGGCCAAGGGTTTTCTAGTTAAGCAAACTGTGCTCGGCCTGAAGAACACCTTGCTAGATGAAGTGTACCCTGCTCGGGGGTCACACCCCGACCATAGGCGGCGGAACATGCCGGGGTGCAACGTGATTGGACAAATACACAAGACACTATTTAAAGTGACAATATTTAATCAACTGATTTATTTCATAAATCGATAATCAACACATCTCGTTCACACAAACAAATTGAATACATGTAACATTTATATTGTTCGTTTTACTAATATCATAATGGTCTTGGTAAAGTTTTTCGTCAAGTCCTCGAGTCAACAAAAGTCAAACCTGTAACATTTCATAAAGTAAAGTTTGTCAACACAAAGGTTGGTGAGCAATTCATAAGATTGAGCATATAAGTATACAGTAATAAAAATTCACAAAACTTGTATACGAAACGATAAATAAAAGCAACAATATGGATAATATGAGATCGCTAACACATTAGCGCCACCTGCTATAAAAGAATACCAGATGGTTCAGGATTTCTATATGAGGTCGTTAATAAGAATACATTAACGGCACCGTGCTATAAAAGAATATCAGATAGTTCACGGATTTATGAATCAACCTTCCAAAAGCGGTAAACACATAAGCAAGTAAGCATATAACACCAAATCGAGCAATTATTTAAGTAAAGTATACAGTCACGTTTGTGGGTTTAAGATTCAAGTAAATAAAGCATTTAGTTTGATAAGTATGAAATATCACCCCAAAACGAAAGATGGAAAAAGGGGTATGAAAGTACTAACCTCGATTGACGAATCGAGAACTAATAAATGATCGAAATATAGAAAGCTTGTAAAAGAAACGAACGAATACGACTTGAAAGCTAATGGAAAACGAATAAATAAAATATATTAATGAAATTGAACTTTAGTTGAAACTACATTGAAACATTGAACGAGAAGGTTCGGTTGCTAGTCAGGTTACCGGTTAATTTATAAATGATTAGGGACTCATACTTAATTGATAATTAAAATAAAATAATATTATTTTATTGGGCTTTTATATGGCTAAACTAATATTAAAAGAAACAAGACGGGTTTAAATCAAGAGTTCGGTTTATGAAAATGAATAGATAATAAAGTTTATAATAATATTATTAATGATAATGATAGTAATGATAATAATAATTTTAAAATATGCTATATATAATATATAGATATAGATATATAAGATAATAATGATAATAATACATAATAATACTACCAATTGAGAATTGTTGTTAAAACTAATAATAGTAATAATAATAACAAATGTAATAGTAATTACTTTTGCTGTTGATTACACTATTAATAAATTTATGAATTTTACTAATTATTATTATTATTATTATTATTATTATTATTATTATTATTATATATGTCATATTAATGATAATAACTTACTTATGACATTTTGATAATAACAGTATTAGTGATAAGAATATAACTCGAGTAACGATGACTAAATGACAACTAGGCCCGACATGGGTTTCGGTTCGATAAAACAAATGGATAATATTAACAATATTAGATTTTAATAATATTCATAAATAATCATAATAATAATGATAATAATAATCATTATAATAATAATCTATTATTATGAAAATATTGATAATAAGAATTGTTTTGTTAAAAGATAATAATAATAATAATAATCTCGTTGATAATAATAATAATAATAATAATAATAATAATAATAATAATAATAATAATAATAAGTTATGAGATTAATAAAAATAATAATTCCAAACACTCTCCAAAGTCGGTTTAAGGGGGAACCGGACTCGTGACTCGATTACCGATTATGAGTTAGACACCAAGATAAACAAAATTCTAAATCTCATTACCTGTAACGATTCCGGCAAATTCAGGTATACCCTAGCCGGAATATACTATTTACGTGTTATTCAATACTGAATATATGAATTATAATGTGTTTATACGAGTATATAAGATTCACAGTACGAATTATACTCAAATGTACAACTAGTCGTATCGGAATTACGATTAATCGATGAACGGTTATTGAAACCCGAACGAATCGGGAATTACATTATAGACGAAATATATAATGTTTAGTGATGTTTACGAAGTATTAAAGCTTCGGGATAAGTAAATTATAGCACAGAAAAATGATTTCGATTTATTAGTACGTCGGTACGATAAACGAAACCTTTAACATCAAACCAAGCAAGAGACGATCGTTCAAGCCGAAAAAGATGCACAATTACCGACAATACGATGTGTTAAGTCAATAAACGTCATGGTTTAAGTTTTTAAAGTTTTTAAATCAGTTTTATATAAATTTCATTTTTAAGCCGAAAAACGACCGTTTTGGCCTCGTTTTGAGCGGAATTAAACGTTTAACCGAAAAACGAACTGAACCAGATTATCCACAACATTATCCGGATTACGCAATCCGAATGTGTGGCCATGGTTGAAGATGTGGGCCCCCCCACCCACTTAACATGGACCGATCGGTCCATGCTAGTCACACACACACATCCATTTTTCTTTTTTCCACAAACTTTCTCCCAAAATCCTCTCAACCTCTTCATCATCCATCCAAAACCCAAGCTTTTTTGGCAAGAACACAAGGTAAAAACCGAGTTATGATCGTGTTTATCTTCTTTGCTTGGTTTATTTACAAGGAAATGAGGTTTCAAATGAAAAATGGGTGAAAACCCGAGATGAAATCGATTCTTGGAGGATCAAGGGATGTATACAAGTTATACAAAGGATCTTGGTCCAAGAAAGTAGTTAAAAGAG